>NW_026608277.1:300000-499595 GCF_029499605.1 Hyla sarda
AGTTTTGAGCAGATATCTCCTTCCGTTCGGAGGGAATTGAAAGAAGATTGTGCATCTTCAATGTAGGTCGCGGTAAATGACAAAAAGGCGCTTATCTTCAATCTAGGTGTTTCTGCGTGCTGCGCCGGCCCAAAGAGTGCCCGGCGGAAAACGACAACGCAGGCATGTCGGGTGCCACTGTCTGCACCTGCACAGTATGTTTTGAGCAGATATCTTCTTTCGTTCGGCCGGAATTGCAAGCCGTTTGTGCATCTGCAATGTAGGTCGCGGTCAATGACAAAAAGGCGCTTATCTTCAATCTAGGTGTTTCTGCGTGCTGCTCCGGCCCAAAGAGTGCCCGGCGGAAAACGACAACGCAGGCATGTCGGGTGCCACTGTCTGCACCTGCACAGAAAGTTTTGAGCAGATATCTCCTTCCATTCGGCCGGAATTGCAAGACGTTTGTGCATCTTCTATTTTCGTCGCGGTCAATGGCAAAAGGCGCTTATCTTCAATCTAGGTGTTTCTGCGTGCTGCGCCGGCCCAAAGAGTGCCCGGCAGAAAACGACAACGCAGTCATGTCGAGTGCCACTGTCTGCACCTGCACAGAATGTTTTGAGCAGATATCTCCTTCCATTCGGCCGGAATTGCAAGAAGTTTGTGCATCTTCTATGTTCGTCGCGGTCAATGACAAAAGGAGCTTATCTTCAATCTAGGTGTTTCTGCGTGCTGCTCCGGCCCAAAGAGTGCCCGGCGGAAAACGACAACGCAGGCATGTCGGGTGCCACTGTCTGCACCTGCACAGAAAGTTTTGAGCAGATATCTCCTTCCGTTCGGCCGGAATTGAAAGAAGATTGTGCATCTTCAATGTAGGTCGCGGTCAATGACAAAAAGGCGCTTATCTTCAATCTAGGTGTTTCTGCGTGCTGCGCCGGCCCAAAGAGTGCCCGGCGGAAAACGACAACGCAGGCATGTCGGGTGCCACTGTCTGCACCTGCACAGTATGTTTTGAGCAGATATCTTCTTTCGTTCGGCCGGAATTGCAAGACGCTTGTGCATCTGCAATGTAGGTCGCGGTCAATGACAAAAAGGCGCTTATCTTCAATCTAGGTGTTTCTGCGTGCTGCTCCGGCCCAAAGAGTGCCCGGCGGAAAACGACAACGCAGGCATGTCGGGTGCCACTGTCTGCACCTGCACAGAAAGTTTTGAGCAGATATCTCCTTCCATTCGGCCGGAATTGCAAGACGTTTGTGCATCTATTTTCGTCGCGGTCAATGGCAAAAGGCGCTTATCTTCAATCTAGGTGTTTCTGCGTGCTGCGCCGGCCCAAAGAGTGCCCGGCGGAAAACGACAACGCAGGCATGTCGAGTGCCACTGTCTGCACCTGCACAGAAAGTTTTGAGCAGATATCTCCTTCCGTTCGGCCGGAATTGAAAGAAGATTGTGCATCTTCAATGTAGGTCGCGGTCAATGACAAAAAGGCGCTTATCTTCAATCTAGGTGTTTCTGCGTGCTGCGCCGGCCCAAAGACTGCCCGGCGGAAAACGACAACGCAGGCATGTCGGGTGCCACTGTCTGCACCTGCACAGAATGTTTTGAGCAAATATCTCCTTCCGTTCGGCCGGAATTGAAAGAAGATTGTGCATCTTCAATGTAGGTCGCGGTCAATGACAAAAAGGCGCTTATCTTCAATCTAGGTGTTTCTGCGTGCTGCGCCGGCCCAAAGAGTGCCCGGCGGAAAACGACAACGCAGGCATGTCGGGTGCCACTGTCTACACCTGCACAGAAAGTTTTGAGCAGATATCTCCTTCCATTCGGCCGGAATTGCAAGAAGTTTGTGCATCTTCTATGTTCGTCGCGGTCAATGACAAAAGGAGCTTATCTTCAATCTAGGTGTTTCTGCGTGCTGCTCCGGCCCAAAGAGTGCCCGGCGGAAAACGACAACGCAGGCATGTCGGGTGCCACTGTCTGCACCTGCACAGAAAGTTTTAAGCAGATATCTCCTTCCATTCGGCCGGAATTGCAAGACGTTTGTGCATCTTCTATGTTCGTCGCGGTCAATAGCAAAAGGCGCTTATCTTCAATCTAGGTGTTTCTGCGTGCTGCGCCGGCCCAAAGAGTGCCCGGCGGAAAACGACAACGCAGGCATGTCGAGTGCCACTGTCTGCACCTGCACAGAAAGTTTTGAGCAGATATCTCCTTCCGTTCGGCCGTAATTGAAAGAAGATTGTGCATCTTCAATGTAGGTCGCGGTCAATAACAAAAAGGCGCTTATCTTCAATCTAGGTGTTTCTGCGTGCTGCGCCGGCCCAAAGAGTGCCCGGCGGAAAACGACAACGCAGGCATGTCGGGTGCCACTGTCTGCACCTGCACAGAAAGTTTTGAGCAGATATCTCCTTCCGTTCGGCCGTAATTGAAAGAAGATTGTGCATCTTCTATGTTTGTCGCGGTCAATGGCAAAAGGCGCTTATCTTCAATGTAGGTGTTTCTGCGTGCTGCTCCGGCTCAAAGAGTGCCCGGCGGAAAACGACAACGCAGGCATGTCGGGTGCCACTGTCTGCACCTGCACAGAATGTTTTGAGCAGATATCTCCTTCCGTTCGGCCGGAATTGAAAGAAGATTGTGCATCTTCAATGTAGGTCGCGGTCAATGACAAAAAGGCGCTTATCTTCAATCTAGGTGTTTCTGCGTGCTGCGCCGGCCCAAAGAGTGCCCGGCGGAAAACGACAACGCAGGCATGTCGGGTGCCACTGTCTACACCTGCACAGAAAGTTTTGAGCAGATATCTCCTTCCATTCGGCCGGAATTGCAAGACGTTTGTGCATCTTCTATGTTCGTCGCGGTCAATGGCAAAAGGCGCTTATCTTCAATCTAGGTGTTTCTGCGTGCTGCGCCGGCCCAAAGAGTGCCCGGCGGAAAACGACAACGCAGGCATTTCGGGTGCCACTGTCTGCACCTGCACAGAAAGTTTTGAGCAGATATCTCCTTCCGTTCGGCCGGAATTGAAAGAAGATTGTGCATCTTCAATGTAGGTCGCGGTCAATGACAAAAAGGCGCTTATCTTCAATCTAGGTGTTTCTGCGTGCTGCGCCGGCCCAAAGAGTGCCCGGCGGAAAACGACAACGCAGGCATGTCGGGTGCCACTGTCTGCACCTGCACAGTATGTTTTGAGCAGATATCTTCTTTCGTTCGGCCGGAATTGCAAGACGTTTGTGCATCTGCAATGTAGGTCGCGGTCAATGACAAAAAGGCGCTTATCTTCAATCTAGGTGTTTCTGCATGCTGCTCCGGCCCAAAGAGTGCCCGGCGGAAAACGACAACGCAGGCATGTCGGGTGCCACTGTCTGCACCTGCACAGAAAGTTTTGAGCAGATATCTCCTTCCATTCGGCCGGAATTGCAAGACGTTTGTGCATCTTCTATTTTCGTCGCGGTCAATGGCAAAAGGCGCTTATCTTCAATCTAGGTGTTTCTGCGTGCTGCGCCGGCCCAAAGAGTGCCCGGCGGAAAACGACAACGCAGGCATGTCGAGTGCCACTGTCTGCACCTGCACAGAAAGTTTTGAGCAGATATCTCCTTCCGTTCGGAGGGAATTGAAAGAAGATTGTGCATCTTCAATGTAGGTCGCGGTAAATGACAAAAAGGCGCTTATCTTCAATCTAGGTGTTTCTGCGTTCTGCGCCGGCCCAAAGACTGCCCGGCGGAAAACGACAACGCAGGCATGTCGGGTGCCACTGTCTGCACCTGCACAGAATGTTTTGAGCAGATATCTCCTTCCGTTCGGCCGGAATTGAAAGAAGATTGTGCATCTTCAATGTAGGTCGCGGTCAATGACAAAAAGGCGCTTATCTTCAATCTAGGTGTTTCTGCGTGCTGCGCCGGCCCAAAGAGTGCCCGGCGGAAAACGACAACGCAGGCATGTCGGGTGCCACTGTCTACACCTGCACAGAAAGTTTTGAGCAGATATCTCCTTCCATTCGGCCGGAATTGCAAGAAGTTTGTGTATCTTCTATGTTCGTCGCGGTCAATGACAAAAGGAGCTTATCATCAATCTAGGTGTTTCTGCGTGCTGCTCCGTCCCAAAGAGTGCCCGGCGGAAAACGACAACGCAGGCATGTCGGGTGCCACTGTCTGCACCTGCACAGAAAGTTTTGAGCAGATATCTCCTTCCATTCGGCCGGAATTGCAAGACGTTTGTGCATCTTCTATGTTCGTCGCGGTCAATGGCAAAAGGCGCTTATCTTCAATCTAGGTGTTTCTGCGTTCTGCGCCGGCCCAAAGAGTGCCCGGCGGAAAACGACAACGCAGGCATGTCGAGTGCCACTGTCTGCACCTGCACAGAAAGTTTTGAGCAGATATCTCCTTCCATTCGGCCGGAATTGCAAGACGTTTTGGCATCTTCTATGTTCGTCGCGGTCAATGGCAAAAGGCGCTTATCTTCAATCTAGGTGTTTCTGCGTGCTGCGCCGGCCCAAAGAGTGCCCGGCGGAAAACGACAACGCAGGCATGTCGGGTGCCACTGTCTGCACCTGCACAGAAAGTTTTGAGCAGATATCTCCTTCCGTTCGGCCGGAATTGAAAGAAGATTGTGCATCTTCAATGTAGGTCGCGGACAATGACAAAAAGGCGCTTATCTTCAATCTAGGTGTTTCTGCGTGCTGCTCCGGCCCAAAGAGTGCCCGGCGGAAAACGACAACGCAGGCATGTCGGGTGCCACTGTCTGCACCTGCACAGAATGTTTTGAGCAGATATCTCCTTCCGTTCGGCCGGAATTGAAAGAAGATTGTGCATCTTCAATGTAGGTCGCGGTCAATGACAAAAAGGCGCTTATCTTCAATCTAGGTGTTTCTGCGTGCTGCGCCGGCCCAAAGAGTGCCCGGCGGAAAACGACAACGCAGGCATGTCGGGTGCCACTGTCTGCACCTGCACAGTATGTTTTGAGCAGATATCTTCTTTCGTTCGGCCGGAATTGCAAGACGTTTGTGCATCTGCAATGTAGGTCGCGGTCAATGACAAAAAGGCGCTTATCTTCAATCTAGGTGTTTCTGCGTGCTGCTCCGGCCCAAAGAGTGCCCGGCGGAAAACGACAACGCAGGCATGTCGGGTGCCACTGTCTGCACCTGCACAGAAAGTTTTGAGCAGATATCTCCTTCCATTCGGCCGGAATTGCAAGACGTTTGTGCATCTTCTATTTTCGTCGCGGTCAATGGCAAAAGGCGCTTATCTTCAATCTAGGTGTTTCTGCGTGCTGCGCCGGCCCAAAGAGTGCCCGGCAGAAAACGACAACGCAGGCATGTCGAGTGCCACTGTCTGCACCTGCACAGAATGTTTTGAGCAGATATCTCCTTCCATTCGGCCGGAATTGCAAGAAGTTTGTGCATCTTCTATGTTCGTCGCGGTCAATGACAAAAGGAGCTTATCTTCAATCTAGGTGTTTCTGCGTGCTGCTCCGGCCCAAAGAGTGCCCGGCGGAAAACGACAACGCAGGCATGTCGGGTGCCACTGTCTGCACCTGCACAGAAAGTTTTGAGCAGATATCTCCTTCCGTTCGGCCGGAATTGAAAGAAGATTGTGCATCTTCAATGTAGGTCGCGGTCAATGACAAAAAGGCGCTTATCTTCAATCTAGGTGTTTCTGCGTGCTGCGCCGGCCCAAAGAGTGCCCGGCGGAAAACGACAACGCAGGCATGTCGGGTGCCACTGTCTGCACCTGCACAGTATGTTTTGAGCAGATATCTTCTTTCGTTCGGCCGGAATTGCAAGACGTTTGTGCATCTGCAATGTAGGTCGCGGTCAATGACAAAAAGGCGCTTATCTTCAATCTAGGTGTTTCTGCGTGCTGCTCCGGCCCAAAGAGTGCCCGGCGGAAAACGACAACGCAGGCATGTCGGGTGCCACTGTCTGCACCTGCACAGAAAGTTTTGAGCAGATATCTCCTTCCATTCGGCCGGAATTGCAAGACGTTTGTGCATCTTCTATTTTCGTCGCGGTCAATGGCAAAAGGCGCTTATCTTCAATCTAGGTGTTTCTGCGTGCTGCGCCGGCCCAAAGAGTGCCCGGCGGATAACGACAACGCAGGCATGTCGAGTGCCACTGTCTGCACCTGCACAGAAAGTTTTGAGCAGATATCTCCTTCTGTTCGGCCGGAATTGAAAGAAGATTGTGCATCTTCAATGTAGGTCGCGGTCAATGACAAAAAGGCGCTTATCTTCAATCTAGGTGTTTCTGCGTGCTGCGCCGGCCCAAAGAGTGCCCGGCGGAAAACGACAACGCAGGCATGTCGGGTGCCACTGTCTGCACCTGCACAGTATGTTTTGAGCAGATATCTTCTTTCGTTCGGCCGGAATTGCAAGACGTTTGTGCATCTGCAATGTAGGTCGCGGTCAATGACAAAAAGGCGCTTATCTTCAATCTAGGTGTTTCTGCGTGCTGCTCCGGCCCAAAGAGTGCCCGGCGGAAAACGACAACGCAGGCATGTCGGGTGCCACTGTCTGCACCTGCACAGAAAGTTTTGAGCAGATATCTCCTTCCATTCGGCCGGAATTGCAAGACGTTTGTGCATCTTCTATTTTCGTCGCGGTCAATGGCAAAAGGCGCTTATCTTCAATCTAGGTGTTTCTGCGTGTTGCGCCGGCCCAAAGAGTGCCCGGCGGAAAACGACAACGCAGGCATGTCGAGTGCCACTGTCTGCACCTGCACAGAAAGTTTTGAGCAGATATCTCCTTCCGTTCGGCCGGAATTGAAAGAAGATTGTGCATCTTCAATGTAGGTCGCGGTCAATGACAAAAAGGCGCTTATCTTCAATCTAGGTGTTTCTGCGTGCTGCGCCGGCCCAAAGAGTGCCCGGCGGAAAACGACAACGCAGGCATGTCGGGTGCCACTGTCTGCACCTGCACAGTATGTTTTGAGCAGATATCTTCTTTCGTTCGGCCGGAATTGCAAGACGTTTGTGCATCTGCAATGTAGGTCGCGGTCAATGACAAAAAGGCGCTTATCTTCAATCTAGGTGTTTCTGCGTGCTGCTCCGGCCCAAAGAGTGCCCGGCGGAAAACGACAACGCAGGCATGTCGGGTGCCACTGTCTGCACCTGCACAGAAAGTTTTGAGCAGATATCTCCTTCCATTCGGCCGGAATTGCAAGACGTTTGTGCATCTTCTATTTTCGTCGCGGTCAATGGCAAAAGGCGCTTATCTTCAATCTAGGTGTTTCTGCGTGCTGCGCCGGCCCAAAGAGTGCCCGGCGGAAAACGACAACGCAGGCATGTCGAGTGCCACTGTCTGCACCTGCACAGAAAGTTTTGAGCAGATATCTCCTTCCGTTCGGCCGGAATTGAAAGAAGATTGTGCATCTTCAATGTAGGTCGCGGTCAATGACATAAAGGCGCTTATCTTCAATCTAGGTGTTTCTGCGTGCTGCGCCGGCCCAAAGACTGCCCGGCGGAAAACGACAACGCAGGCATGTCGGGTGCCACTGTCTGCACCTGCACAGAATGTTTTGAGCAAATATCTCCTTCCGTTCGGCCGGAATTGAAAGAAGATTGTGCATCTTCAATGTAGGTCGCGGTCAATGACAAAAAGGCGCTTATCTTCAATCTAGGTGTTTCTGCGTGCTGCGCCGGCCCAAAGAGTGCCCGGCGGAAAACGACAACGCAGGCATGTCGGGTGCCACTGTCTACACCTGCACAGAAAGTTTTGAGCAGATATCTCCTTCCATTCGGCCGGAATTGCAAGAAGTTTGTGCATCTTCTATGTTCGTCGCGGTCAATGACAAAAGGAGCTTATCTTCAATCTAGGTGTTTCTGCGTGCTGCTCCGGCCCAAAGAGTGCCCGGCGGAAAACGACAACGCAGGCATGTCGGGTGCCACTGTCTGCACCTGCACAGAAAGTTTTAAGCAGATATCTTCTTTCGTTCGGCCGGAATTGCAAGACGTTCGTGCATCTTCAATATTGGTCGCGGTCAATGTCAAAAAGCCCTTATCTGCAATCTAGGTGTTTCTGCGTGCTGCGCCGGCCCAAAGAGTGCCCGGCTGAAAACGACAATGCAGGCATGTCGGGTGCCACTGTCTGCACCTGCACAGAAAGGTTTGAGCAGATATCTCCTTCCATTCGGCCGGAATTGCAAGACGTTTGTGCATCTTCTATGTTCGTCGCGGTCAATGGCAAAAGGCGCTTATCTTCAATCTAGGTGTTTCTGCGTGCTGCTCCGGCCCAAAGAGTGCCCGGCGGAAAACGACAACGCAGGCATGTCGGGTGCCACTGTCTGCACCTGCACAGAAAGTTTTGAGCAGATATCTCCTTCCATTCGGCCGGAATTGCAAGACGTTTGTGCATCTTCTATGTTCGTCGCGGTCAATGGCAAAAGGCGCTTATCTTCAATCTAGGTGTTTCTGCGTGCTGCGCCGGCCCAAAGAGTGCCCGGCGGAAAACGACAACGCAGGCATGTCGAGTGCCACTGTCTGCACCTGCACAGAAAGTTTTGAGCAGATATCTCCTTCCGTTCGGCCGGAATTGAAAGAAGATTGTGCATCTTCAATGTAGGTCGCGGTCAATGACAAAAAGGCGCTTATCTTCAATCTAGGTGTTTCTGCGTGCTGCGCCGGCCCAAAGAGTGCCCGGCGGAAAACGACAACGCAGGCATGTCGGGTGCCACTGTCTGCACCTGCACAGAAAGTTTTGAGCAGATATCTCCTTCCGTTCGGCCGTAATTGAAAGAAGATTGTGCATCTTCTATGTTTGTCGCGGTCAATGGCAAAAGGCGCTTATCTTCAATGTAGGTGTTTCTGCGTGCTGCTCCGGCTCAAAGAGTGCCCGGCGGAAAACGACAACGCAGGCATGTCGGGTGCCACTGTCTGCACCTGCACAGAATGTTTTGAGCAGATATCTCCTTCCGTTCGGCCGGAATTGAAAGAAGATTGTGCATCTTCAATGTAGGTCGCGGTCAATGACAAAAAGGCGCTTATCTTCAATCTAGGTGTTTCTGCGTGCTGCGCCGGCCCAAAGAGTGCCCGGCGGAAAACGACAACGCAGGCATGTCGGGTGCCACTGTCTACACCTGCACAGAAAGTTTTGAGCAGATATCTCCTTCCATTCGGCCGGAATTGCAAGACGTTTGTGCATCTTCTATGTTCGTCGCGGTCAATGGCAAAAGGCGCTTATCTTCAATCTAGGTGTTTCTGCGTGCTGCGCCGGCCCAAAGAGTGCCCGGCGGAAAACGACAACGCAGGCATGTCGAGTGCCACTGTCTGCACCTGCACAGAATGTTTTGAGCAGATATCTCCTTCCATTCGGCCGGAATTGCAAGAAGTTTGTGCATCTTCTATGTTCGTCGCGGTCAATGACAAAAGGAGCTTATCTTCAATCTAGGTGTTTCTGCGTGCTGCTCCGGCCCAAAGAGTGCCCGGCGGAAAACGACAACGCAGGCATGTCGGGTGCCACTGTCTGCACCTGCACAGAAAGGTTTGAGCAGATATCTCCTTCCGTTCGGCCGGAATTGAAAGAAGATTGTGCATCTTCAATGTAGGTCGCGGTCAATGACAAAAAGGCGCTTATCTTCAATCTAGGTGTTTCTGCGTGCTGCGCCGGCCCAAAGAGTGCCCGGCGGAAAACGACAACGCAGGCATGTCGGGTGCCACTGTCTGCACCTGCACAGTATGTTTTGAGCAGATATCTTCTTTCGTTCGGCCGGAATTGCAAGACGTTTGTGCATCTGCAATGTAGGTCGCGGTCAATGACAAAAAGGCGCTTATCTTCAATCTAGGTGTTTCTGCGTGCTGCTCCGGCCCAAAGAGTGCCCGGCGGAAAACGACAACGCAGGCATGTCGGGTGCCACTGTCTGCACCTGCACAGAAAGTTTTGAGCAGATATCTCCTTCCATTCGGCCGGAATTGCAAGACGTTTGTGCATCTTCTATTTTCGTCGCGGTCAATGGCAAAAGGCGCTTATCTTCAATCTAGGTGTTTCTGCGTGCTGCGCCGGCCCAAAGAGTGCCCGGCGGAAAACGACAACGCAGGCATGTCGAGTGCCACTGTCTGCACCTGCACAGAAAGTTTTGAGCAGATATCTCCTTCCGTTCAGCCGGAATTGAAAGAAGATTGTGCATCTTCAATGTAGGTCGCGGTCAATGACAAAAAGGCGCTTATCTTCAATCTAGGTGTTTCTGCGTGCTGCGCCGGCCCAAAGACTGCCCGGCGGAAAACGACAACGCAGGCATGTCGGGTGCCACTGTCTGCACCTGCACAGAATGTTTTGAGCAAATATCTCCTTCCGTTCGGCCGGAATTGAAAGAAGATTGTGCATCTTCAATGTAGGTCGCGGTCAATGACAAAAAGGCGCTTATCTTCAATCTAGGTGTTTCTGCGTGCTGCGCCGGCCCAAAGAGTGCCCGGCGGAAAACGACAACGCCGGCATGTCGGGTGCCACTGTCTACACCTGCACAGAAAGTTTTGAGCAGATATCTCCTTCCATTCGGCCGGAATTGCAAGAAGTTTGTGCATCTTCTATGTTCGTCGCGGTCAATGACAAAAGGAGCTTATCTTCAATCTAGGTGTTTCTGCGTGCTGCTCCGGCCCAAAGAGTGCCCGGCGGAAAACGACAACGCAGGCATGTCGGGTGCCACTGTCTGCACCTGCACAGAAAGTTTTAAGCAGATATCTTCTTTCGTTCGGCCGGAATTGCAAGACGTTCGTGCATCTTCAATATTGGTCGTGGTCAATGTCAAAAAGCCCTTATCTGCAATCTAGGTGTTTCTGCGTGCTGCGCCGGCCCAAAGAGTGCCCGGCTGAAAACGACAATGCAGGCATGTCGGGTGCCACTGTCTGCACCTGCACAGAAAGGTTTGAGCAGATATCTCCTTCCATTCGGCCGGAATTGCAAGACGTTTGTGCATCTTCTATGTTCGTCGCGGTCAATGGCAAAAGGCGCTTATCTTCAATCTAGGTGTTTCTGCGTGCTGCTCCGGCCCAAAGAGTGCCCGGCGGAAAACGACAACGCAGGCATGTCGGGTGCCACTGTCTACACCTGCACAGAAAGTTTTGAGCAGATATCTCCTTCCATTCGGCCGGAATTGCAAGACGTTTGTGCATCTTCTATGTTCGTCGCGGTCAATGGCAAAAGGCGCTTATCTTCAATCTAGGTGTTTCTGCGTGCTGCGCCGGCCCAAAGAGTGCCCGGCGGAAAACGACAACGCAGGCATGTCGGGTGCCACTGTCTGCACCTGCACAGAAAGTTTTGAGCAGATATCTCCTTCCGTTCGGCCGGAATTGAAAGAAGATTGTGCATCTTCAATGTAGGTCGCGGTCAATGACAAAAAGGCGCTTATCTTCAATCTAGGTGTTTCTGCGTGCTGCGCCGGCCCAAAGAGTGCCCGGCGGAAAACGACAACGCAGGCATGTCGGGTGCCACTGTCTGCACCTGCACAGTATGTTTTGAGCAGATATCTTCTTTCGTTCGGCCGGAATTGCAAGACGTTTGTGCATCTGCAATGTAGGTCGCGGTCAATGACAAAAAGGCGCTTATCTTCAATCTAGGTGTTTCTGCATGCTGCTCCGGCCCAAAGAGTGCCCGGCGGAAAACGACAACGCAGGCATGTCGGGTGCCACTGTCTGCACCTGCACAGAAAGTTTTGAGCAGATATCTCCTTCCATTCGGCCGGAATTGCAAGACGTTTGTGCATCTTCTATTTTCGTCGCGGTCAATGGCAAAAGGCGCTTATCTTCAATCTAGGTGTTTCTGCGTGCTGCGCCGGCCCAAAGAGTGCCCGGCGGAAAACGACAACGCAGGCATGTCGAGTGCCACTGTCTGCACCTGCACAGAAAGTTTTGAGCAGATATCTCCTTCCGTTCGGAGGGAATTGAAAGAAGATTGTGCATCTTCAATGTAGGTCGCGGTAAATGACAAAAAGGCGCTTATCTTCAATCTAGGTGTTTCTGCGTTCTGCGCCGGCCCAAAGACTGCCCGGCGGAAAACGACAACGCAGGCATGTCGGGTGCCACTGTCTGCACCTGCACAGAATGTTTTGAGCAGATATCTCCTTCCGTTCGGCCGGAATTGAAAGAAGATTGTGCATCTTCAATGTAGGTCGCGGTCAATGACAAAAAGGCGCTTATCTTCAATCTAGGTGTTTCTGCGTGCTGCGCCGGCCCAAAGAGTGCCCGGCGGAAAACGACAACGCAGGCATGTCGGGTGCCACTGTCTACACCTGCACAGAAAGTTTTGAGCAGATATCTCCTTCCATTCGGCCGGAATTGCAAGAAGTTTGTGCATCTTCTATGTTCGTCGCGGTCAATGACAAAAGGAGCTTATCTTCAATCTAGGTGTTTCTGCGTGCTGCTCCGGCCCAAAGAGTGCCCGGCGGAAAACGACAACGCAGGCATGTCGGGTGCCACTGTCTGCACCTGCACAGAAAGTTTTGAGCAGATATCTCCTTCCATTCGGCCGGAATTGCAAGACGTTTGTGCATCTTCTATGTTCGTCGCGATCAATGGCAAAAGGCGCTTATCTTCAATCTAGGTGTTTCTGCGTGCTGCGCCGGCCCAAAGAGTGCCCGGCGGAAAACGACAACGCATGCATGTCGAGTGCCACTGTCTGCACCTGCACAGAAAGTTTTGAGCAGATATCTCCTTCCATTCGGCCGGAATTGCAAGACGTTTGTGCATCTTCTATGTTCGTCGCGGTCAATGGCAAAAGGCGCTTATCTTCAATCTAGGTGTTTCTGCGTGCTGCGCCGGCCCAAAGAGTGCCCGGCGGAAAACGACAACGCAGGCATGTCGGGTGCCACTGTCTGCACCTGCACAGAAAGTTTTGAGCAGATATCTCCTTCCGTTCGGCCGGAATTGAAAGAAGATTGTGCATCTTCAATGTAGGTCGCGGACAATGACAAAAAGGCGCTTATCTTCAATCTAGGTGTTTCTGCGTGCTGCGCCGGCCCAAAGAGTGCCCGGCGGAAAACGACAACGCAGGCATGTCGGGTGCCACTGTCTGCACCTGCACAGTATGTTTTGAGCAGATATCTTCTTTCGTTCGGCCGGAATTGCAAGACGTTTGTGCATCTGCAATGTTCGTCGCGGTCAATGACAAAAAGGCGCTTATCTTCAATCTAGGTGTTTCTGCGTGCTGCTCCGGCCCAAAGAGTGCCCGGCGGAAAACGACAACGCAGGCATGTCGGGTGCCACTGTCTGCACCTGCACAGAAAGTTTTGAGCAGATATCTCCTTCCATTCGGCCGGAATTGCAAGACGTTTGTGCATCTTCTATTTTCGTTGCGGTCAATGGCAAAAGGCGCTTATCTTCAATCTAGGTGTTTCTGCGTGCTGCGCCGGCCCAAAGAGTGCCCGGCGGAAAACGACAACGCAGGCATGTCGAGTGCCACTGTCTGCACCTGCACAGAAAGTTTTGAGCAGATATCTCCTTCCGTTCGGCCGGAATTGAAAGAAGTTTGTGCATCTTCAATGTAGGTCGCGGTCAATGACAAAAAGGCGCTTATCTTCAATCTAGGTGTTTCTGCATTCTGCGCCGGCCCAAAGACTGCCCGGCCGAAAACGACAACGCAGGCATGTCGGGTGCCACTGTCTGAAAATGCACAGAATGTTTTGAGCAGATATCTCCTTCCGTTCGGCCGTAATTGAAAGAAGATTGTGCATCTTCTATGTTTGTCGCGGTCAATGGCAAAAGGCGCTTATCTTCAATGTAGGTGTTTCTGCGTGCTGCTCCGGCTCAAAGAGTGCCCGGCGGAAAACGACAACGCAGGCATGTCGGGTGCCACTGTCTGCACCTGCACAGAATGTTTTGAGCAGATATCTCCTTCCGTTCGGCCGGAATTGAAAGAAGATTGTGCATCTTCAATGTAGGTCGCGGTCAATGACAAAAAGGCGCTTATCTTCAATCTAGGTGTTTCTGCGTGCTGCTCCGGCCCAAAGAGTGCCCGGCGGAAAACGACAACGCAGGCATGTCGGGTGCCACTGTCTACACCTGCACAGAAAGTTTTGAGCAGATATCTCCTTCCATTCGGCCGGAATTGCAAGACGTTTGTGCATCTTCTATTTTCGTCGCGGTCAATGGCAAAAGGCGCTTATCTTCAATCTAGGTGTTTCTGCGTGCTGCGCCGGCCCAAAGAGTGCCCGGCGGATAACGACAACGCAGGCATGTCGAGTGCCACTGTCTGCACCTGCACAGAAAGTTTTGAGCAGATATCTCCTTCTGTTCGGCCGGAATTGAAAGAAGATTGTGCATCTTCAATGTAGGTCGCGGTCAATGACAAAAAGGCGCTTATCTTCAATCTAGGTGTTTCTGCGTGCTGCGCCGGCCCAAAGAGTGCCCGGCGGAAAACGACAACGCAGGCATGTCGGGTGCCACTGTCTGCACCTGCACAGTATGTTTTGAGCAGATATCTTCTTTCGTTCGGCCGGAATTGCAAGACGTTTGTGCATCTGCAATGTAGGTCGCGGTCAATGACAAAAAGGCGCTTATCTTCAATCTAGGTGTTTCTGCGTGCTGCTCCGGCCCAAAGAGTGCCCGGCGGAAAACGACAACGCAGGCATGTCGGGTGCCACTGTCTGCACCTGCACAGAAAGTTTTGAGCAGATATCTCCTTCCATTCGGCCGGAATTGCAAGACGTTTGTGCATCTTCTATTTTCGTCGCGGTCAATGGCAAAAGGCGCTTATCTTCAATCTAGGTGTTTCTGCGTGCTGCGCCGGCCCAAAGAGTGCCCGGCGGAAAATGACAACGCAGGCATGTCGAGTGCCACTGTCTGCACCTGCACAGAATGTTTTGAGCAGATATCTCCTTCCATTCGGCCGGAATTGCAAGAAGTTTGTGCATCTTCTATGTTCGTCGCGGTCAATGACAAAAGGAGCTTATCTTCAATCTAGGTGTTTCTGCGTGCTGCTCCGGCCCAAAGAGTGCCCGGCGGAAAACGACAACGCAGGCATGTCGGGTGCCACTGTCTGCACCTGCACAGAAAGTTTTGAGCAGATATCTCCTTCCGTTCGGCCGGAATTGAAAGAAGATTGTGCATCTTCAATGTAGGTCGCGGTCAATGACAAAAAGGCGCTTATCTTCAATCTAGGTGTTTCTGCGTGCTGCGCCGGCCCAAAGAGTGCCCGGCGGAAAACGACAACGCAGGCATGTCGGGTGCCACTGTCTGCACCTGCACAGTATGTTTTGAGCAGATATCTTCTTTCGTTCGGCCGGAATTGCAAGACGTTTGTGCATCTGCAATGTAGGTCGCGGTCAATGACAAAAAGGCGCTTATCTTCAATCTAGGTGTTTCTGCGTGCTGCTCCGGCCCAAAGAGTGCCCGGCGGAAAACGACAACGCAGGCATGTCGGGTGCCACTGTCTGCACCTGCACAGAAAGTTTTGAGCAGATATCTCCTTCCATTCGGCCGGAATTGCAAGACGTTTGTGCATCTTCTATTTTCGTCGCGGTCAATGGCAAAAGGCGCTTATCTTCAATCTAGGTGTTTCTGCGTGCTGCGCCGGCCCAAAGAGTGCCCGGCGGATAACGACAACGCAGGCATGTCGAGTGCCACTGTCTGCACCTGCACAGAAAGTTTTGAGCAGATATCTCCTTCTGTTCGGCCGGAATTGAAAGAAGATTGTGCATCTTCAATGTAGGTCGCGGTCAATGACAAAAAGGCGCTTATCTTCAATATAGGTGTTTCTGCGTGCTGCGCCGGCCCAAAGAGTGCCCGGCGGAAAACGACAACGCAGGCATGTCGGGTGCCACTGTCTGCACCTGCACAGTATGTTTTGAGCAGATATCTTCTTTCGTTCGGCCGGAATTGCAAGACGTTTGTGCATCTGCAATGTAGGTCGCGGTCAATGACAAAAAGGCGCTTATCTTCAATCTAGGTGTTTCTGCGTGCTGCTCCGGCCCAAAGAGTGCCCGGCGGAAAACGACAACGCAGGCATGTCGGGTGCCACTGTCTGCACCTGCACAGAAAGTTTTGAGCAGATATCTCCTTCCATTCGGCCGGAATTGCAAGACGTTTGTGCATCTTCTATTTTCGTCGCGGTCAATGGCAAAAGGCGCTTATCTTCAATCTAGGTGTTTCTGCGTGCTGCGCCGGCCCAAAGAGTGCCCGGCGGAAAATGACAACGCAGGCATGTCGAGTGCCACTGTCTGCACCTGCACAGAATGTTTTGAGCAGATATCTCCTTCCGTTCGGCCGGAATTGAAAGAAGATTGTGCATCTTCAATGTAGGTCGCGGTCAATGACAAAAAGGCGCTTATCTTCAATCTAGGTGTTTCTGCGTGCTGCGCCGGCCCAAAGAGTGCCCGGCGGAAAACGACAACGCAGGCATGTCGGGTGCCACTGTCTGCACCTGCACAGAATGTTTTGAGCAAATATCTCCTTCCGTTCGGCCGGAATTGAAAGAAGATTGTGCATCTTCAATGTAGGTCGCGGTCAATGACAAAAAGGCGCTTATCTTCAATCTAGGTGTTTCTGCGTGCTGCGCCGGCCCAAAGAGTGCCCGGCGGAAAACGACAACGCAGGCATGTCGGGTGCCACTGTCTACACCTGCACAGAAAGTTTTGAGCAGATATCTCCTTCCATTCGGCCGGAATTGCAAGAAGTTTGTGCATCTTCTATGTTCGTCGCGGTCAATGACAAAAGGAGCTTATCTTCAATCTAGGTGTTTCTGCGTGCTGCTCCGGCCCAAAGAGTGCCCGGCGGAAAACGACAACGCAGGCATGTCGGGTGCCACTGTCTGCACCTGCACAGAAAGTTTTAAGCAGATATCTTCCTTCGTTCGGCCGGAATTGCAAGACGTTCGTGCATCTTCAATATTGGTCGCGGTCAATGTCAAAAAGCCCTTATCTGCAATCTAGGTGTTTCTGCGTGCTGCGCCGGCCCAAAGAGTGCCCGGCTGAAAACGACAATGCAGGCATGTCGGGTGCCACTGTCTGCACCTGCACAGAAAGGTTTGAGCAGATATCTCCTTCCATTCGGCCGGAATTGCAAGACGTTTGTGCATCTTCTATGTTCGTCGCGGTCAATGGCAAAAGGCGCTTATCTTCAATCTAGGTGTTTCTGCGTGCTGCTCCGGCCCAAAGAGTGCCCGGCGGAAAACGACAACGCAGGCATGTCGGGTGCCACTGTCTGCACCTGCACAGAAAGTTTTGAGCAGATATCTCCTTCCATTCGGCCGGAATTGCAAGACGTTTGTGCATCTTCTATGTTCGTCGCGGTCAATGGCAAAAGGCGCTTATCTTCAATCTAGGTGTTTCTGCGTGCTGCGCCGGCCCAAAGAGTGCCCGGCGGAAAACGACAACGCAGGCATGTCGAGTGCCACTGTCTGCACCTGCACAGAAAGTTTTGAGCAGATATCTCCTTCCGTTCGGCCGGAATTGAAAGAAGATTGTGCATCTTCAATGTAGGTCGCGGTCAATGACAAAAAGGCGCTTATCTTCAATCTAGGTGTTTCTGCGTGCTGCGCCGGCCCAAAGAGTGCCCGGCGGAAAACGACAACGCAGGCATGTCGGGTGCCACTGTCTGCACCTGCACAGTATGTTTTGAGCAGATATCTTCTTTCGTTCGGCCGGAATTGCAAGACGTTTGTGCATCTGCAATGTAGGTCGCGGTCAATGACAAAAAGGCGCTTATCTTCAATCTAGGTGTTTCTGCGTGCTGCGCCGGCCCAAAGAGTGCCCGGCGGAAAACGACAACGCAGGCATGTCGGGTGCCACTGTCTACACCTGCACAGAAAGTTTTGAGCAGATATCTCCTTCCATTCGGCCGGAATTGCAAGAAGTTTGTGCATCTTCTATGTTCGTCGCGGTCAATGACAAAAGGAGCTTATCTTCAATCTAGGTGTTTCTGCGTGCTGCTCCGGCCCAAAGAGTGCCCGGCGGAAAACGACAACGCAGGCATGTCGGGTGCCACTGTCTGCACCTGCACAGAAAGTTTTGAGCAGATATCTCCTTCCATTCGGCCGGAATTGCAAGACGTTTGTGCATCTTCTATGTTCGTCGCGGTCAATGGCAAAAGGCGCTTATCTTCAATCTAGGTGTTTCTGCGTGCTGCGCCGGCCCAAAGAGTGCCCGGCGGAAAACGACAACGCAGGCATGTCGAGTGCCACTGTCTGCACCTGCACAGAAAGTTTTGAGCAGATATCTCCTTCCATTCGGCCGGAATTGCAAGACGTTTGTGCATCTTCTATGTTCGTCGCGGTCAATGGCAAAAGGCGCTTATCTTCAATCTAGGTGTTTCTGCGTGCTGCGCCGGCCCAAAGAGTGCCCGGCGGAAAACGACAACGCAGGCATGTCGAGTGCCACTGTCTGCACCTGCACAGAAAGTTTTGAGCAGATATCTCCTTCCGTTCGGAGGGAATTGAAAGAAGATTGTGCATCTTCAATGTAGGTCGCGGTAAATGACAAAAAGGCGCTTATCTTCAATCTAGGTGTTTCTGCGTTCTGCGCCGGCCCAAAGACTGCCCGGCGGAAAACGACAACGCAGGCATGTCGGGTGCCACTGTCTGCACCTGCACAGAATGTTTTTAACAGATATCTCCTTCCGTTCGGCCGGAATTGAAAGAAGATTGTGCATCTTCAATGTAGGTCGCGGTCAATGACAAAAAGGCGCTTATCTTCAATCTAGGTGTTTCTGCGTGCTGCGCCGGCCCAAAGAGTGCCCGGCGGAAAACGACAACGCAGGCATGTCGGGTGCCACTGTCTACACTTGCACAGAAAGTTTTGAGCAGATATCTCCTTCCATTCGGCCGGAATTGCAAGAAGTTTGTGCATCTTCTATGTTCGTCGCGGTCAATGACAAAAGGAGCTTATCTTCAATCTAGGTGTTTCTGCGTGCTGCTCCGG
Source organism: Hyla sarda (assembly GCF_029499605.1). NCBI lineage: Eukaryota > Metazoa > Chordata > Amphibia > Anura > Hylidae > Hyla > Hyla sarda. The sequence goes on from NW_026608277.1 coordinate 318,794, forward strand.
CCCAAAGAGTGCCCGGCGGAAAACGACAACGCAGGCATGTCGGGTGCCACTGTCTGCACCTGCACAGAAAGTTTTGAGCAGATATCTCCTTCCATTCGGCCGGAATTGCAAGACGTTTGTGCATCTTCTATTTTCGTCGCGGTCAATGGCAAAAGGCGCTTATCTTCAATCTAGGTGTTTCTGCGTGCTGCGCCGGCCCAAAGAGTGCCCGGCGGATAACGACAACGCAGGCATGTCGAGTGCCACTGTCTGCACCTGCACAGAAAGTTTTGAGCAGATATCTCCTTCTGTTCGGCCGGAATTGAAAGAAGATTGTGCATCTTCAATGTAGGTCGCGGTCAATGACAAAAAGGCGCTTATCTTCAATCTAGGTGTTTCTGCGTGCTGCGCCGGCCCAAAGAGTGCCCGGCGGAAAACGACAACGCAGGCATGTCGGGTGCCACTGTCTGCACCTGCACAGTATGTTTTGAGCAGATATCTTCTTTCGTTCGGCCGGAATTGCAAGACGTTTGTGCATCTGCAATGTAGGTCGCGGTCAATGACAAAAAGGCGCTTATCTTCAATCTAGGTGTTTCTGCGTGCTGCTCCGGCCCAAAGAGTGCCCGGCGGAAAACGACAACGCAGGCATGTCGGGTGCCACTGTCTGCACCTGCACAGAAAGTTTTGAGCAGATATCTCCTTCCATTCGGCCGGAATTGCAAGACGTTTGTGCATCTTCTATTTTCGTCGCGGTCAATGGCAAAAGGCGCTTATCTTCAATCTAGGTGTTTCTGCGTGCTGCGCCGGCCCAAAGAGTGCCCGGCGGAAAACGACAACGCAGGCATGTCGAGTGCCACTGTCTGCACCTGCACAGAATGTTTTGAGCAGATATCTCCTTCCATTCGGCCGGAATTGCAAGAAGTTTGTGCATCTTCTATGTTCGTCGCGGTCAATGACAAAAGGAGCTTATCTTCAATCTAGGTGTTTCTGCGTGCTGCTCCGGCCCAAAGAGTGCCCGGCGGAAAACGACAACGCAGGCATGTCGGGTGCCACTGTCTGCACCTGCATAGAAAGTTTTGAGCAGATATCTCCTTCCGTTCGGCCGGAATTGAAAGAAGATTGTGCATCTTCAATGTAGGTCGCGGTCAATGACAAAAAGGCGCTTATCTTCAATCTAGGTGTTTCTGCGTGCTGCGCCGGCCCAAAGAGTGCCCGGCGGAAAACGACAACGCAGGCATGTCGGGTGCCACTGTCTGCACCTGCACAGTATGTTTTGAGCAGATATCTTCTTTCGTTCGGCCGGAATTGCAAGACGTTTGTGCATCTGCAATGTAGGTCGCGGTCAATGACAAAAAGGCGCTTATCTTCAATCTAGGTGTTTCTGCGTGCTGCTCCGGCCCAAAGAGTGCCCGGCGGAAAACGACAACGCAGGCATGTCGGGTGCCACTGTCTGCACCTGCACAGAAAGTTTTTAGCAGATATCTCCTTCTATTCGGCCGGAATTGCAAGACGTTTGTGCATCTTCTATTTTCGTCGCGGTCAATGGCAAAAGGCGCTTATCTTCAATCTAGGTGTTTCTGCGTGCTGCGCCGGCCCAAAGAGTGCCCGGCGGAAAACGACAACGCAGGCATTTCGGGTGCCACTGTCTGCACCTGCACAGAAAGTTTTGAGCAGATATCTCCTTCCGTTCGGCCGGAATTGAAAGAAGATTGTGCATCTTCAATGTAGGTCGCGGTCAATGACAAAAAGGCGCTTATCTTCAATCTAGGTGTTTCTGCGTGCTGCGCCGGCCCAAAGAGTGCCCGGCGGAAAACGACAACGCAGGCATGTCGGGTGCCACTGTCTGCACCTGCACAGTATGTTTTGAGCAGATATCTTCTTTCGTTCGGCCGGAATTGCAAGACGTTTGTGCATCTGCAATGTAGGTCGCGGTCAATGACAAAAAGGCGCTTATCTTCAATCTAGGTGTTTCTGCATGCTGCTCCGGCCCAAAGAGTGCCCGGCGGAAAACGACAACGCAGGCATGTCGGGTGCCACTGTCTGCACCTGCACAGAAAGTTTTGAGCAGATATCTCCTTCCATTCGGCCGGAATTGCAAGACGTTTGTGCATCTTCTATTTTCGTCGCGGTCAATGGCAAAAGGCGCTTATCTTCAATCTAGGTGTTTCTGCGTGCTGCGCCGGCCCAAAGAGTGCCCGGCGGAAAACGACAACGCAGGCATGTCGAGTGCCACTGTCTGCACCTGCACAGAAAGTTTTGAGCAGATATCTCCTTCCGTTCGGAGGGAATTGAAAGAAGATTGTGCATCTTCAATGTAGGTCGCGGTAAATGACAAAAAGGCGCTTATCTTCAATCTAGGTGTTTCTGCGTTCTGCGCCGGCCCAAAGACTGCCCGGCGGAAAACGACAACGCAGGCATGTCGGGTGCCACTGTCTGCACCTGCACAGAATGTTTTGAGCAGATATCTCCTTCCGTTCGGCCGGAATTGAAAGAAGATTGTGCATCTTCAATGTAGGTCGCGGTCAATGACAAAAAGGCGCTTATCTTCAATCTAGGTGTTTCTGCGTGCTGCGCCGGCCCAAAGAGTGCCCGGCGGAAAACGACAACGCAGGCATGTCGGGTGCCACTGTCTGCACCTGCACAGTATGTTTTGAGCAGATATCTTCTTTCGTTCGGCCGGAATTGCAAGACGTTTGTGCATCTGCAATGTAGGTCGCGGTCAATGACAAAAAGGCGCTTATCTTCAATCTAGGTGTTTCTGCGTGCTGCTCCGGCCCAAAGAGTGCCCGGCGGAAAACGACAACGCAGGCATGTCGGGTGCCACTGTCTGCACCTGCACAGAAAGTTTTGAGCAGATATCTCCTTCCATTCGGCCGGAATTGCAAGACGTTTGTGCATCTTCTATTTTCGTCGCGGTCAATGGCAAAAGGCGCTTATCTTCAATCTAGGTGTTTCTGCGTGCTGCGCCGGCCCAAAGAGTGCCCGGCGGAAAACGACAACGCAGGCATGTCGAGTGCCACTGTCTGCACCTGCACAGAATGTTTTGAGCTGATATCTCCTTCCATTCGGCCGGAATTGCAAGAAGTTTGTGCATCTTCTATGTTCGTCGCGGTCAATGACAAAAGGAGCTTATCTTCAATCTAGGTGTTTCTGCGTGCTGCTCCGGCCCAAAGAGTGCCCGGCGGAAAACGACAACGCAGGCATGTCGGGTGCCACTGTCTGCACCTGCACAGAAAGTTTTGAGCAGATATCTCCTTCCGTTCGGCCGGAATTGAAAGAAGATTGTGCATCTTCAATGTAGGTCGCGGTCAATGACAAAAAGGCGCTTATCTTCAATCTAGGTGTTTCTGCGTGCTGCGCCGGCCCAAAGAGTGCCCGGCGGAAAACGACAACGCAGGCATGTCGGGTGCCACTGTCTGCACCTGCACAGTATGTTTTGAGCAGATATCTTCTTTCGTTCGGCCGGAATTGCAAGACGTTTGTGCATCTGCAATGTAGGTCGCGGTCAATGACAAAAAGGCGCTTATCTTCAATCTAGGTGTTTCTGCGTACTGCTCCGGCCCAAAGAGTGCCCGGCGGAAAACGACAACGCAGGCATGTCGGGTGCCACTGTCTGCACCTGCACAGAAAGTTTTGAGCAGATATCTCCTTCCATTCGGCCGGAATTGCAAGACGTTTGTGCATCTTCTATTTTCGTCGCGGTCAATGGCAAAAGGCGCTTATCTTCAATCTAGGTGTTTCTGCGTGCTGCGCCGGCCCAAAGAGTGCCCGGCGGATAACGACAACGCAGGCATGTCGAGTGCCACTGTCTGCACCTGCACAGAAAGTTTTGAGCAGATATCTCCTTCTGTTCGGCCGGAATTGAAAGAAGATTGTGCATCTTCAATGTAGGTCGCGGTCAATGACAAAAAGGCGCTTATCTTCAATCTAGGTGTTTCTGCGTGCTGCGCCGGCCCAAAGAGTGCCCGGCGGAAAACGACAACGCAGGCATGTCGGGTGCCACTGTCTGCACCTGCACAGTATGTTTTGAGCAGATATCTTCTTTCGTTCGGCCGGAATTGCAAGACGTTTGTGCATCTGCAATGTAGGTCGCGGTCAATGACAAAAAGGCGCTTATCTTCAATCTAGGTGTTTCTGCGTGCTGCTCCGGCCCAAAGAGTGCCCGGCGGAAAACGACAACGCAGGCATGTCGGGTGCCACTGTCTGCACCTGCACAGAAAGTTTTGAGCAGATATCTCCTTCCATTCGGCCGGAATTGCAAGACGTTTGTGCATCTTCTATTTTCGTCGCGGTCAATGGCAAAAGGCGCTTATCTTCAATCTAGGTGTTTCTGCGTGTTGCGCCGGCCCAAAGAGTGCCCGGCGGAAAACGACAACGCAGGCATGTCGAGTGCCACTGTCTGCACCTGCACAGAAAGTTTTGAGCAGATATCTCCTTCCGTTCGGCCGGAATTGAAAGAAGATTGTGCATCTTCAATGTAGGTCGCGGTCAATGACAAAAAGGCGCTTATCTTCAATCTAGGTGTTTCTGCGTGCTGCGCCGGCCCAAAGAGTGCCCGGCGGAAAACGACAACGCAGGCATGTCGGGTGCCACTGTCTGCACCTGCACAGTATGTTTTGAGCAGATATCTTCTTTCGTTCGGCCGGAATTGCAAGACGTTTGTGCATCTGCAATGTAGGTCGCGGTCAATGACAAAAAGGCGCTTATCTTCAATCTAGGTGTTTCTGCGTGCTGCTCCGGCCCAAAGAGTGCCCGGCGGAAAACGACAACGCAGGCATGTCGGGTGCCACTGTCTGCACCTGCACAGAAAGTTTTGAGCAGATATCTCCTTCCATTCGGCCGGAATTGCAAGACGTTTGTGCATCTTCTATTTTCGTCGCGGTCAATGGCAAAAGGCGCTTATCTTCAATCTAGGTGTTTCTGCGTGCTGCGCCGGCCCAAAGAGTGCCCGGCGGAAAACGACAACGCAGGCATGTCGAGTGCCACTGTCTGCACCTGCACAGAAAGTTTTGAGCAGATATCTCCTTCCGTTCGGCCGGAATTGAAAGAAGATTGTGCATCTTCAATGTAGGTCGCGGTCAATGACATAAAGGCGCTTATCTTCAATCTAGGTGTTTCTGCGTGCTGCGCCGGCCCAAAGACTGCCCGGCGGAAAACGACAACGCAGGCATGTCGGGTGCCACTGTCTGCACCTGCACAGAATGTTTTGAGCAAATATCTCCTTCCGTTCGGCCGGAATTGAAAGAAGATTGTGCATCTTCAATGTAGGTCGCGGTCAATGACAAAAAGGCGCTTATCTTCAATCTAGGTGTTTCTGCGTGCTGCGCCGGCCCAAAGAGTGCCCGGCGGAAAACGACAACGCAGGCATGTCGGGTGCCACTGTCTACACCTGCACAGAAAGTTTTGAGCAGATATCTCCTTCCATTCGGCCGGAATTGCAAGAAGTTTGTGCATCTTCTATGTTCGTCGCGGTCAATGACAAAAGGAGCTTATCTTCAATCTAGGTGTTTCTGCGTGCTGCTCCGGCCCAAAGAGTGCCCGGCGGAAAACGACAACGCAGGCATGTCGGGTGCCACTGTCTGCACCTGCACAGAAAGTTTTAAGCAGATATCTTCTTTCGTTCGGCCGGAATTGCAAGACGTTCGTGCATCTTCAATATTGGTCGCGGTCAATGTCAAAAAGCCCTTATCTGCAATCTAGGTGTTTCTGCGTGCTGCGCCGGCCCAAAGAGTGCCCGGCTGAAAACGACAATGCAGGCATGTCGGGTGCCACTGTCTGCACCTGCACAGAAAGGTTTGAGCAGATATCTCCTTCCATTCGGCCGGAATTGCAAGACGTTTGTGCATCTTCTATGTTCGTCGCGGTCAATGGCAAAAGGCGCTTATCTTCAATCTAGGTGTTTCTGCGTGCTGCGCCGGCCCAAAGAGTGCCCGGCGGAAAACGACAACGCAGGCATGTCGAGTGCCACTGTCTGCACCTGCACAGAAAGTTTTGAGCAGATATCTCCTTCCGTTCGGAGGGAATTGAAAGAAGATTGTGCATCTTCAATGTAGGTCGCGGTAAATGACAAAAAGGCGCTTATCTTCAATCTAGGTGTTTCTGCGTTCTGCGCCGGCCCAAAGACTGCCCGGCGGAAAACGACAACGCAGGCATGTCGGGTGCCACTGTCTGCACCTGCACAGAATGTTTTGAGCAGATATCTCCTTCCGTTCGGCCGGAATTGAAAGAAGATTGTGCATCTTCAATGTAGGTCGCGGTCAATGACAAAAAGGCGCTTATCTTCAATCTAGGTGTTTCTGCGTGCTGCGCCGGCCCAAAGAGTGCCCGGCGGAAAACGACAACGCAGGCATGTCGGGTGCCACTGTCTACACCTGCACAGAAAGTTTTGAGCAGATATCTCCTTCCATTCGGCCGGAATTGCAAGAAGTTTGTGTATCTTCTATGTTCGTCGCGGTCAATGACAAAAGGAGCTTATCATCAATCTAGGTGTTTCTGCGTGCTGCTCCGTCCCAAAGAGTGCCCGGCGGAAAACGACAACGCAGGCATGTCGGGTGCCACTGTCTGCACCTGCACAGAACGTTTTGAGCAGATATCTCCTTCCATTCGGCCGGAATTGCAAGACGTTTGTGCATCTTCTATGTTCGTCGCGGTCAATGGCAAAAGGCGCTTATCTTCAATCTAGGTGTTTCTGCGTTCTGCGCCGGCCCAAAGAGTGCCCGGCGGAAAACGACAACGCAGGCATGTCGAGTGCCACTGTCTGCACCTGCACAGAAAGTTTTGAGCAGATATCTCCTTCCATTCGGCCGTAATTGCAAGACGTTTTGGCATCTTCTATGTTCGTCGCGGTCAATGGCAAAAGGCGCTTATCTTCAATCTAGGTGTTTCTGCGTGCTGCGCCGGCCCAAAGAGTGCCCGGCGGAAAACGACAACGCAGGCATGTCGGGTGCCACTGTCTGCACCTGCACAGAAAGTTTTGAGCAGATATCTCCTTCCGTTCGGCCGGAATTGAAAGAAGATTGTGCATCTTCAATGTAGGTCGCGGTCAATGACAAAAAGGCGCTTATCTTCAATCTAGGTGTTTCTGCGTGCTGCGCCGGCCCAAAGAGTGCCCGGCGGAAAACGACAACGCAGGCATGTCGGGTGCCACTGTCTGCACCTGCACAGTATGTTTTGAGCAGATATCTTCTTTCGTTCGGCCGGAATTGCAAGACGTTTGTGCATCTGCAATGTAGGTCGCGGTCAATGACAAAAAGGCGCTTATCTTCAATCTAGGTGTTTCTGCGTGCTGCTCCGGCCCAAAGAGTGCCCGGCGGAAAACGACAACGCAGGCATGTCGGGTGCCACTGTCTGCACCTGCACAGAAAGTTTTGAGCAGATATCTCCTTCCATTCGGCCGGAATTGCAAGACGTTTGTGCATCTTCTATTTTCGTCGCGGTCAATGGCAAAAGGCGCTTATCTTCAATGTAGGTGTTTCTGCGTGCTGCGCCGGCCCAAAGAGTGCCCGGCAGAAAACGACAACGCAGGCATGTCGAGTGCCACTGTCTGCACCTGCACAGAATGTTTTGAGCAGATATCTCCTTCCATTCGGCCGGAATTGCAAGAAGTTTGTGCATCTTCTATGTTCGTCGCGGTCAATGACAAAAGGAGCTTATCTTCAATCTAGGTGTTTCTGCGTGCTGCTCCGGCCCAAAGAGTGCCCGGCGGAAAACGACAACGCAGGCATGTCGGGTGCCACTGTCTGCACCTGCACAGAAAGTTTTGAGCAGATATCTCCTTCCGTTCGGCCGGAATTGAAAGAAGATTGTGCATCTTCAATGTAGGTCGCGGTCAATGACAAAAAGGCGCTTATCTTCAATCTAGGTGTTTCTGCGTGCTGCGCCGGCCCAAAGAGTGCCCGGCGGAAAACGACAACGCAGGCATGTCGGGTGCCACTGTCTGCACCTGCACAGTATGTTTTGAGCAGATATCTTCTTTCGTTCGGCCGGAATTGCAAGACGTTTGTGCATCTGCAATGTAGGTCGCGGTCAATGACAAAAAGGCGCTTATCTTCAATCTAGGTGTTTCTGCGTGCTGCTCCGGCCCAAAGAGTGCCCGGCGGAAAACGACAACGCAGGCATGTCGGGTGCCACTGTCTGCACCTGCACAGAAAGTTTTGAGCAGATATCTCCTTCCATTCGGCCGGAATTGCAAGACGTTTGTGCATCTTCTATTTTCGTCGCGGTCAATGGCAAAAGGCGCTTATCTTCAATCTAGGTGTTTCTGCGTGCTGCGCCGGCCCAAAGAGTGCCCGGCGGAAAACGACAACGCAGGCATGTCGAGTGCCACTGTCTGCACCTGCACAGAAAGTTTTGAGCAGATATCTCCTTCCGTTCGGCCGGAATTGAAAGAAGATTGTGCATCTTCAATGTAGGTCGCGGTCAATGACAAAAAGGCGCTTATCTTCAATCTAGGTGTTTCTGCGTGCTGCGCCGGCCCAAAGACTGCCCGGCGGAAAACGACAACGCAGGCATGTCGGGTGCCACTGTCTGCACCTGCACAGAATGTTTTGAGCAAATATCTCCTTCCGTTCGGCCGGAATTGAAAGAAGATTGTGCATCTTCAATGTAGGTCGCGGTCAATGACAAAAAGGCGCTTATCTTCAATCTAGGTGTTTCTGCGTGCTGCGCCGGCCCAAAGAGTGCCCGGCGGAAAACGACAACGCAGGCATGTCGGGTGCCACTGTCTACACCTGCACAGAAAGTTTTGAGCAGATATCTCCTTCCATTCGGCCGGAATTGCAAGAAGTTTGTGCATCTTCTATGTTCGTCGCGGTCAATGACAAAAGGAGCTTATCTTCAATCTAGGTGTTTCTGCGTGCTGCTCCGGCCCAAAGAGTGCCCGGCGGAAAACGACAACGCAGGCATGTCGGGTGCCACTGTCTGCACCTGCACAGAAAGTTTTAAGCAGATATCTTCTTTCGTTCGGCCGGAATTGCAAGACGTTCGTGCATCTTCAATATTGGTCGCGGTCAATGTCAAAAAGCCCTTATCTGCAATCTAGGTGTTTCTGCGTGCTGCGCCGGCCCAAAGAGTGCCCGGCTGAAAACGACAATGCAGGCATGTCGGGTGCCACTGTCTGCACCTGCACAGAAAGGTTTGAGCAGATATCTCCTTCCATTCGGCCGGAATTGCAAGACGTTTGTGCATCTTCTATGTTCGTCGCGGTCAATGGCAAAAGGCGCTTATCTTCAATCTAGGTGTTTCTGCGTGCTGCTCCGGCCCAAAGAGTGCCCGGCGGAAAACGACAACGCAGGCATGTCGGGTGCCACTGTCTGCACCTGCACAGAAAGTTTTAAGCAGATATCTCCTTCCATTCGGCCGGAATTGCAAGACGTTTGTGCATCTTCTATGTTCGTCGCGGTCAATAGCAAAAGGCGCTTATCTTCAATCTAGGTGTTTCTGCGTGCTGCGCCGGCCCAAAGAGTGCCCGGCGGAAAACGACAACGCAGGCATGTCGAGTGCCACTGTCTGCACCTGCACAGAAAGTTTTGAGCAGATATCTCCTTCCGTTCGGCCGGAATTGAAAGAAGATTGTGCATCTTCAATGTAGGTCGCGGTCAATGACAAAAAGGCGCTTATCTTCAATCTAGGTGTTTCTGCGTGCTGCGCCGGCCCAAAGAGTGCCCGGCGGAAAACGACAACGCAGGCATGTCGGGTGCCACTGTCTGCACCTGCACAGTATGTTTTGAGCAGATATCTTCTTTCGTTCGGCCGGAATTGCAAGACGTTTGTGCATCTGCAATGTAGGTCGCGGTCAATGACAAAAAGGCGCTTATCTTCAATCTAGGTGTTTCTGCGTGCTGCTCCGGCCCAAAGAGTGCCCGGCGGAAAACGACAACGCAGGCATGTCGGGTGCCACTGTCTGCACCTGCACAGAAAGTTTTGAGCAGATATCTCCTTCCATTCGGCCGGAATTGCAAGACGTTTGTGCATCTTCTATTTTCGTCGCGGTCAATGGCAAAAGGCGCTTATCTTCAATCTAGGTGTTTCTGCGTGCTGCGCCGGCCCAAAGAGTGCCCGGCAGAAAACGACAACGCAGGCATGTCGAGTGCCACTGTCTGCACCTGGACAGAATGTTTTGAGCAGATATCTCCTTCCATTCGGCCGGAATTGCAAGAAGTTTGTGCATCTTCTATGTTCGTCGCGGTCAATGACAAAAGGAGCTTATCTTCAATCTAGGTGTTTCTGCGTGCTGCTCCGGCCCAAAGAGTGCCCGGCGGAAAACGACAACGCAGGCATGTCGGGTGCCACTGTCTGCACCTGCACAGAAAGTTTTGAGCAGATATCTCCTTCCGTTCGGCCGGAATTGAAAGAAGATTGTGCATCTTCAATGTAGGTCGCGGTCAATGACAAAAAGGCGCTTATCTTCAATCTAGGTGTTTCTGCGTGCTGCGCCGGCCCAAAGAGTGCCCGGCGGAAAACGACAACGCAGGCATGTCGGGTGCCACTGTCTGCACCTGCACAGTATGTTTTGAGCAGATATCTTCTTTCGTTCGGCCGGAATTGCAAGACGTTTGTGCATCTGCAATGTAGGTCGCGGTCAATGACAAAAAGGCGCTTATCTTCAATCTAGGTGTTTCTGCGTGCTGCTCCGGCCCAAAGAGTGCCCGGCGGAAAACGACAACGCAGGCATGTCGGGTGCCACTGTCTGCACCTGCACAGAAAGTTTTGAGCAGATATCTCCTTCCATTCGGCCGGAATTGCAAGACGTTTGTGCATCTTCTATTTTCGTCGCGGTCAATGGCAAAAGGCGCTTATCTTCAATCTAGGTGTTTCTGCGTGCTGCGCCGGCCCAAAGAGTGCCCGGCGGATAACGACAACGCAGGCATGTCGAGTGCCACTGTCTGCACCTGCACAGAAAGTTTTGAGCAGATATCTCCTTCTGTTCGGCCGGAATTGAAAGAAGATTGTGCATCTTCAATGTAGGTCGCGGTCAATGACAAAAAGGCGCTTATCTTCAATCTAGGTGTTTCTGCGTGCTGCGCCGGCCCAAAGAGTGCCCGGCGGAAAACGACAACGCAGGCATGTCGGGTGCCACTGTCTGCACCTGCACAGTATGTTTTGAGCAGATATCTTCTTTCGTTCGGCCGGAATTGCAAGACGTTTGTGCATCTGCAATGTAGGTCGCGGTCAATGACAAAAAGGCGCTTATCTTCAATCTAGGTGTTTCTGCGTGCTGCTCCGGCCCAAAGAGTGCCCGGCGGAAAACGACAACGCAGGCATGTCGGGTGCCACTGTCTGCACCTGCACAGAAAGTTTTGAGCAGATATCTCCTTCCATTCGGCCGGAATTGCAAGACGTTTGTGCATCTTCTATTTTCGTCGCGGTCAATGGCAAAAGGCGCTTATCTTCAATCTAGGTGTTTCTGCGTGCTGCGCCGGCCCAAAGAGTGCCCGGCGGAAAACGACAACGCAGGCATGTCGAGTGCCACTGTCTGCACCTGCACAGAATGTTTTGAGCTGATATCTCCTTCCATTCGGCCGGAATTGCAAGAAGTTTGTGCATCTTCTATGTTCGTCGCGGTCAATGACAAAAGGAGCTTATCTTCAATCTAGGTGTTTCTGCGTGCTGCTCCGGCCCAAAGAGTGCCCGGCGGAAAACGACAACGCAGGCATGTCGGGTGCCACTGTCTGCACCTGCACAGAAAGTTTTGAGCAGATATCTCCTTCCGTTCGGCCGGAATTGAAAGAAGATTGTGCATCTTCAATGTAGGTCGCGGTCAATGACAAAAAGGCGCTTATCTTCAATCTAGGTGTTTCTGCGTGCTGCGCCGGCCCAAAGAGTGCCCGGCGGAAAACGACAACGCAGGCATGTCGGGTGCCACTGTCTGCACCTGCACAGTATGTTTTGAGCAGATATCTTCTTTCGTTCGGCCGGAATTGCAAGACGTTTGTGCATCTGCAATGTAGGTCGCGGTCAATGACAAAAAGGCGCTTATCTTCAATCTAGGTGTTTCTGCGTGCTGCTCCGGCCCAAAGAGTGCCCGGCGGAAAACGACAACGCAGGCATGTCGGGTGCCACTGTCTGCACCTGCACAGAAAGTTTTGAGCAGATATCTCCTTCCATTCGGCCGGAATTGCAAGACGTTTGTGCATCTTCTATTTTCGTCGCGGTCAATGGCAAAAGGCGCTTATCTTCAATCTAGGTGTTTCTGCGTGCTGCGCCGGCCCAAAGAGTGCCCGGCGGATAACGACAACGCAGGCATGTCGAGTGCCACTGTCTGCACCTGCACAGAAAGTTTTGAGCAGATATCTCCTTCTGTTCGGCCGGAATTGAAAGAAGATTGTGCATCTTCAATGTAGGTCGCGGTCAATGACAAAAAGGCGCTTATCTTCAATCTAGGTGTTTCTGCGTGCTGCGCCGGCCCAAAGAGTGCCCGGCGGAAAACGACAACGCAGGCATGTCGGGTGCCACTGTCTGCACCTGCACAGTATGTTTTGAGCAGATATCTTCTTTCGTTCGGCCGGAATTGCAAGACGTTTGTGCATCTGCAATGTAGGTCGCGGTCAATGACAAAAAGGCGCTTATCTTCAATCTAGGTGTTTCTGCGTGCTGCTCCGGCCCAAAGAGTGCCCGGCGGAAAACGACAACGCAGGCATGTCGGGTGCCACTGTCTGCACCTGCACAGAAAGTTTTGAGCAGATATCTCCTTCCATTCGGCCGGAATTGCAAGACGTTTGTGCATCTTCTATTTTCGTCGCGGTCAATGGCAAAAGGCGCTTATCTTCAATCTAGGTGTTTCTGCGTGCTGCGCCGGCCCAAAGAGTGCCCGGCGGAAAACGACAACGCAGGCATGTCGAGTGCCACTGTCTGCACCTGCACAGAAAGTTTTGAGCAGATATCTCCTTCCGTTCGGCCGGAATTGAAAGAAGATTGTGCATCTTCAATGTAGGTCGCGGTCAATGACAAAAAGGCGCTTATCTTCAATCTAGGTGTTTCTGCGTGCTGCGCCGGCCCAAAGAGTGCCCGGCGGAAAACGACAACGCAGGCATGTCGGGTGCCACTGTCTGCACCTGCACAGTATGTTTTGAGCAGATATCTTCTTTCGTTCGGCCGGAATTGCAAGACGTTTGTGCATCTGCAATGTAGGTCGCGGTCAATGACAAAAAGGCGCTTATCTTCAATCTAGGTGTTTCTGCGTGCTGCTCCGGCCCAAAGAGTGCCCGGCGGAAAACGACAACGCAGGCATGTCGGGTGCCACTGTCTGCACCTGCACAGAAAGTTTTGAGCAGATATCTCCTTCCATTCGGCCGGAATTGCAAGACGTTTGTGCATCTTCTATTTTCGTCGCGGTCAATGGCAAAAGGCGCTTATCTTCAATCTAGGTGTTTCTGCGTGCTGCGCCGGCCCAAAGAGTGCCCGGCGGAAAACGACAACGCAGGCATGTCGAGTGCCACTGTCTGCACCTGCACAGAAAGTTTTGAGCAGATATCTCCTTCCGTTCGGCCGGAATTGAAAGAAGATTGTGCATCTTCAATGTAGGTCGCGGTCAATGACAAAAAGGCGCTTATCTTCAATCTAGGTGTTTCTGCGTGCTGCGCCGGCCCAAAGACTGCCCGGCGGAAAACGACAACGCAGGCATGTCGGGTGCCACTGTCTGCACCTGCACAGAATGTTTTGAGCAAATATCTCCTTCCGTTCGGCCGGAATTGAAAGAAGATTGTGCATCTTCAATGTAGGTCGCGGTCAATGACAAAAAGGCGCTTATCTTCAATCTAGGTGTTTCTGCGTGCTGCGCCGGCCCAAAGAGTGCCCGGCGGAAAACGACAACGCAGGCATGTCGGGTGCCACTGTCTACACCTGCACAGAAAGTTTTGAGCAGATATCTCCTTCCATTCGGCCGGAATTGCAAGAAGTTTGTGCATCTTCTATGTTCGTCGCGGTCAATGACAAAAGGAGCTTATCTTCAATCTAGGTGTTTCTGCGTGCTGCTCCGGCCCAAAGAGTGCCCGGCGGAAAACGACAACGCAGGCATGTCGGGTGCCACTGTCTGCACCTGCACAGAAAGTTTTAAGCAGATATCTTCTTTCGTTCGGCCGGAATTGCAAGACGTTCGTGCATCTTCAATATTGGTCGCGGTCAATGTCAAAAAGCCCTTATCTGCAATCTAGGTGTTTCTGCGTGCTGCGCCGGCCCAAAGAGTGCCCGGCTGAAAACGACAATGCAGGCATGTCGGGTGCCACTGTCTGCACCTGCACAGAAAGGTTTGAGCAGATATCTCCTTCCATTCGGCCGGAATTGCAAGACGTTTGTGCATCTTCTATGTTCGTCGCGGTCAATGGCAAAAGGCGCTTATCTTCAATCTAGGTGTTTCTGCGTGCTGCTCCGGCCCAAAGAGTGCCCGGCGGAAAACGACAACGCAGGCATGTCGGGTGCCACTGTCTGCACCTGCACAGAAAGTTTTGAGCAGATATCTCCTTCCATTCGGCCGGAATTGCAAGACGTTTGTGCATCTTCTATGTTCGTCGCGGTCAATGGCAAAAGGCGCTTATCTTCAATCTAGGTGTTTCTGCGTGCTGCGCCGGCCCAAAGAGTGCCCGGCGGAAAACGACAACGCAGGCATGTCGAGTGCCACTGTCTGCACCTGCACAGAAAGTTTTGAGCAGATATCTCCTTCCGTTCGGCCGGAATTGAAAGAAGATTGTGCATCTTCAATGTAGGTCGCGGTCAATGACAAAAAGGCGCTTATCTTCAATCTAGGTGTTTCTGCGTGCTGCGCCGGCCCAAAGAGTGCCCGGCGGAAAACGACAACGCAGGCATGTCGGGTGCCACTGTCTGCACCTGCACAGAAAGTTTTGAGCAGATATCTCCTTCCGTTCGGCCGTAATTGAAAGAAGATTGTGCATCTTCAATGTAGGTCGCGGTCAATAACAAAAAGGCGCTTATCTTCAATCTAGGTGTTTCTGCGTGCTGCGCCGGCCCAAAGAGTGCCCGGCGGAAAACGACAACGCAGGCATGTCGGGTGCCACTGTCTGCACCTGCACAGAAAGTTTTGAGCAGATATCTCCTTCCGTTCGGCCGTAATTGAAAGAAGATTGTGCATCTTCTATGTTTGTCGCGGTCAATGGCAAAAGGCGCTTATCTTCAATGTAGGTGTTTCTGCGTGCTGCTCCGGCTCAAAGAGTGCCCGGCGGAAAACGACAACGCAGGCATGTCGGGTGCCACTGTCTGCACCTGCACAGAATGTTTTGAGCAGATATCTCCTTCCGTTCGGCCGGAATTGAAAGAAGATTGTGCATCTTCAATGTAGGTCGCGGTCAATGACAAAAAGGCGCTTATCTTCAATCTAGGTGTTTCTGCGTGCTGCGCCGGCCCAAAGAGTGCCCGGCGGAAAACGACAACGCAGGCATGTCGGGTGCCACTGTCTACACCTGCACAGAAAGTTTTGAGCAGATATCTCCTTCCATTCGGCCGGAATTGCAAGACGTTTGTGCATCTTCTATGTTCGTCGCGGTCAATGGCAAAAGGCGCTTATCTTCAATCTAGGTGTTTCTGCGTGCTGCGCCGGCCCAAAGAGTGCCCGGCGGAAAACGACAACGCAGGCATTTCGGGTGCCACTGTCTGCACCTGCACAGAAAGTTTTGAGCAGATATCTCCTTCCGTTCGGCCGGAATTGAAAGAAGATTGTGCATCTTCAATGTAGGTCGCGGTCAATGACAAAAAGGCGCTTATCTTCAATCTAGGTGTTTCTGCGTGCTGCGCCGGCCCAAAGAGTGCCCGGCGGAAAACGACAACGCAGGCATGTCGGGTGCCACTGTCTGCACCTGCACAGTATGTTTTGAGCAGATATCTTCTTTCGTTCGGCCGGAATTGCAAGACGTTTGTGCATCTGCAATGTAGGTCGCGGTCAATGACAAAAAGGCGCTTATCTTCAATCTAGGTGTTTCTGCATGCTGCTCCGGCCCAAAGAGTGCCCGGCGGAAAACGACAACGCAGGCATGTCGGGTGCCACTGTCTGCACCTGCACAGAAAGTTTTGAGCAGATATCTCCTTCCATTCGGCCGGAATTGCAAGACGTTTGTGCATCTTCTATTTTCGTCGCGGTCAATGGCAAAAGGCGCTTATCTTCAATCTAGGTGTTTCTGCGTGCTGCGCCGGCCCAAAGAGTGCCCGGCGGAAAACGACAACGCAGGCATGTCGAGTGCCACTGTCTGCACCTGCACAGAAAGTTTTGAGCAGATATCTCCTTCCGTTCGGAGGGAATTGAAAGAAGATTGTGCATCTTCAATGTAGGTCGCGGTAAATGACAAAAAGGCGCTTATCTTCAATCTAGGTGTTTCTGCGTTCTGCGCCGGCCCAAAGACTGCCCGGCGGAAAACGACAACGCAGGCATGTCGGGTGCCACTGTCTGCACCTGCACAGAATGTTTTGAGCAGATATCTCCTTCCGTTCGGCCGGAATTGAAAGAAGATTGTGCATCTTCAATGTAGGTCGCGGTCAATGACAAAAAGGCGCTTATCTTCAATCTAGGTGTTTCTGCGTGCTGCGCCGGCCCAAAGAGTGCCCGGCGGAAAACGACAACGCAGGCATGTCGGGTGCCACTGTCTACACCTGCACAGAAAGTTTTGAGCAGATATCTCCTTCCATTCGGCCGGAATTGCAAGAAGTTTGTGTATCTTCTATGTTCGTCGCGGTCAATGACAAAAGGAGCTTATCATCAATCTAGGTGTTTCTGCGTGCTGCTCCGGCCCAAAGAGTGCCCGGCGGAAAACGACAACGCAGGCATGTCGGGTGCCACTGTCTGCACCTGCACAGAAAGTTTTGAGCAGATATCTCCTTCCATTCGGCCGGAATTGCAAGACGTTTGTGCATCTTCTATGTTCGTCGCGGTCAATGGCAAAAGGCGCTTATCTTCAATCTAGGTGTTTCTGCGTGCTGCGCCGGCCCAAAGAGTGCCCGGCGGAAAACGACAACGCAGGCATGTCGAGTGCCACTGTCTGCACCTGCACAGAAAGTTTTGAGCAGATATCTCCTTCCATTCGGCCGGAATTGCAAGACGTTTTGGCATCTTCTATGTTCGTCGCGGTCAATGGCAAAAGGCGCTTATCTTCAATCTAGGTGTTTCTGCGTGCTGCGCCGGCCCAAAGAGTGCCCGGCGGAAAACGACAACGCAGGCATGTCGGGTGCCACTGTCTGCACCTGCACAGAAAGTTTTGAGCAGATATCTCCTTCCGTTCGGCCGGAATTGAAAGAAGATTGTGCATCTTCAATGTAGGTCGCGGACAATGACAAAAAGGCGCTTATCTTCAATCTAGGTGTTTCTGCGTGCTGCTCCGGCCCAAAGAGTGCCCGGCGGAAAACGACAACGCAGGCATGTCGGGTGCCACTGTCTGCACCTGCACAGAATGTTTTGAGCAGATATCTCCTTCCGTTCGGCCGGAATTGAAAGAAGATTGTGCATCTTCAATGTAGGTCGCGGTCAATGACAAAAAGGCGCTTATCTTCAATCTAGGTGTTTCTGCGTGCTGCGCCGGCCCAAAGAGTGCCCGGTGGAAAACGACAACGCAGGCATGTCGGGTGCCACTGTCTGCACCTGCACAGTATGTTTTGAGCAGATATCTTCTTTCGTTCGGCCGGAATTGCAAGACGTTTGTGCATCTGCAATGTAGGTCGCGGTCAATGACAAAAAGGCGCTTATCTTCAATCTAGGTGTTTCTGCGTGCTGCTCCGGCCCAAAGAGTGCCCGGCGGAAAACGACAACGCAGGCATGTCGGGTGCCACTGTCTGCACCTGCACAGAAAGTTTTGAGCAGATATCTCCTTCCATTCGGCCGGAATTGCAAGACGTTTGTGCATCTTCTATTTTCGTCGCGGTCAATGGCAAAAGGCGCTTATCTTCAATCTAGGTGTTTCTGCGTGCTGCGCCGGCCCAAAGAGTGCCCGGCAGAAAACGACAACGCAGGCATGTCGAGTGCCACTGTCTGCACCTGCACAGAATGTTTTGAGCAGATATCTCCTTCCATTCGGCCGGAATTGCAAGAAGTTTGTGCATCTTCTATGTTCGTCGCGGTCAATGACAAAAGGAGCTTATCTTCAATCTAGGTGTTTCTGCGTGCTGCTCCGGCCCAAAGAGTGCCCGGCGGAAAACGACAACGCAGGCATGTCGGGTGCCACTGTCTGCACCTGCACAGAAAGTTTTGAGCAGATATCTCCTTCCGTTCGGCCGGAATTGAAAGAAGATTGTGCATCTTCAATGTAGGTCGCGGTCAATGACAAAAAGGCGCTTATCTTCAATCTAGGTGTTTCTGCGTGCTGCGCCGGCCCAAAGAGTGCCCGGCGGAAAACGACAACGCAGGCATGTCGGGTGCCACTGTCTGCACCTGCACAGTATGTTTTGAGCAGATATCTTCTTTCGTTCGGCCGGAATTGCAAGACGTTTGTGCATCTGCAATGTAGGTCGCGGTCAATGACAAAAAGGCGCTTATCTTCAATCTAGGTGTTTCTGCGTGCTGCTCCGGCCCAAAGAGTGCCCGGCGGAAAACGACAACGCAGGCATGTCGGGTGCCACTGTCTGCACCTGCACAGAAAGTTTTGAGCAGATATCTCCTTCCATTCGGCCGGAATTGCAAGACGTTTGTGCATCTTCTATTTTCGTCGCGGTCAATGGCAAAAGGCGCTTATCTTCAATCTAGGTGTTTCTGCGTGCTGCGCCGGCCCAAAGAGTGCCCGGCGGATAACGACAACGCAGGCATGTCGAGTGCCACTGTCTGCACCTGCACAGAAAGTTTTGAGCAGATATCTCCTTCTGTTCGGCCGGAATTGAAAGAAGATTGTGCATCTTCAATGTAGGTCGCGGTCAATGACAAAAAGGCGCTTATCTTCAATCTAGGTGTTTCTGCGTGCTGCGCCGGCCCAAAGAGTGCCCGGCGGAAAACGACAACGCAGGCATGTCGGGTGCCACTGTCTGCACCTGCACAGTATGTTTTGAGCAGATATCTTCTTTCGTTCGGCCGGAATTGCAAGACGTTTGTGCATCTGCAATGTAGGTCGCGGTCAATGACAAAAAGGCGCTTATCTTCAATCTAGGTGTTTCTGCGTGCTGCTCCGGCCCAAAGAGTGCGCGGCGGAAAACGACAACGCAGGCATGTCGGGTGCCACTGTCTGCACCTGCACAGAAAGTTTTGAGCAGATATCTCCTTCCATTCGGCCGGAATTGCAAGACGTTTGTGCATCTTCTATTTTCGTCGCGGTCAATGGCAAAAGGCGCTTATCTTCAATCTAGGTGTTTCTGCGTGCTGCGCCGGCCCAAAGAGTGCCCGGCGGAAAACGACAACGTAGGCATGTCGAGTGCCACTGTCTGCACCTGCACAGAAAGTTTTGAGCAGATATCTCCTTCCGTTCGGAGGGAATTGAAAGAAGATTGTGCATCTTCAATGTAGGTCGCGGTAAATGACAAAAAGGCGCTTATCTTCAATCTAGGTGTTTCTGCGTTCTGCGCCGGCCCAAAGACTGCCCGGCGGAAAACGACAACGCAGGCATGTCGGGTGCCACTGTCTGCACCTGCACAGAATGTTTTGAGCAGATATCTCCTTCCGTTCGGCCGGAATTGAAAGAAGATTGTGCATCTTCAATGTAGGTCGCGGTCAATGACAAAAAGGCGCTTATCTTCAATCTAGGTGTTTCTGCGTGCTGCGCCGGCCCAAAGAGTGCCCGGCGGAAAACGACAACGCAGGCATGTCGGGTGCCACTGTCTACACCTGCACAGAAAGTTTTGAGCAGATATCTCCTTCCATTCGGCCGGAATTGCAAGAAGTTTGTGTATCTTCTATGTTCGTCGCGGTCAATGACAAAAGGAGCTTATCATCAATCTAGGTGTTTCTGCGTGCTGCTCCGGCCCAAAGAGTGCCCGGCGGAAAACGACAACGCAGGCATGTCGGGTGCCACTGTCTGCACCTGCACAGAAAGTTTTGAGCAGATATCTCCTTCCATTCGGCCGGAATTGCAAGACGTTTGTGCATCTTCTATGTTCGTCGCGGTCAATGGCAAAAGGCGCTTATCTTCAATCTAGGTGTTTCTGCGTGCTGCGCCGGCCCAAAGAGTGCCCGGCGGAAAACGACAACGCAGGCATGTCGAGTGCCACTGTCTGCACCTGCACAGAAAGTTTTGAGCAGATATCTCCTTCCATTCGGCCGGAATTGCAAGACGTTTTGGCATCTTCTATGTTCGTCGCGGTCAATGGCAAAAGGCGCTTATCTTCAATCTAGGTGTTTCTGCGTGCTGCGCCGGCCCAAAGAGTGCCCGGCGGAAAACGACAACGCAGGCATGTCGGGTGCCACTGTCTGCACCTGCACAGAAAGTTTTGAGCAGATATCTCCTTCCGTTCGGCCGGAATTGAAAGAAGATTGTGCATCTTCAATGTAGGTCGCGGACAATGACAAAAAGGCGCTTATCTTCAATCTAGGTGTTTCTGCGTGCTGCTCCGGCCCAAAGAGTGCCCGGCGGAAAACGACAACGCAGGCATGTCGGGTGCCACTGTCTGCACCTGCACAGAATGTTTTGAGCAGATATCTCCTTCCGTTCGGCCGGAATTGAAAGAAGATTGTGCATCTTCAATGTAGGTCGCGGTCAATGACAAAAAGGCGCTTATTTTCAATCTAGGTGTTTCTGCGTGCTGCGCCGGCCCAAAGAGTGCCCGGCGGAAAACGACAACGCAGGCATGTCGGGTGCCACTGTCTGCACCTGCACAGTATGTTTTGAGCAGATATCTTCTTTCGTTCGGCCGGAATTGCAAGACGTTTGTGCATCTGCAATGTAGGTCGCGGTCAATGACAAAAAGGCGCTTATCTTCAATCTAGGTGTTTCTGCGTGCTGCTCCGGCCCAAAGAGTGCCCGGCGGAAAACGACAACGCAGGCATGTCGGGTGCCACTGTCTGCACCTGCACAGAAAGTTTTGAGCAGATATCTCCTTCCATTCGGCCGGAATTGCAAGACGTTTGTGCATCTTCTATTTTCGTCGCGGTCAATGGCAAAAGGCGCTTATCTTCAATCTAGGTGTTTCTGCGTGCTGCGCCGGCCCAAAGAGTGCCCGGCAGAAAACGACAACGCAGGCATGTCGAGTGCCACTGTCTGCACCTGCACAGAATGTTTTGAGCAGATATCTCCTTCCATTCGGCCGGAATTGCAAGAAGTTTGTGCATCTTCTATGTTCGTCGCGGTCAATGACAAAAGGAGCTTATCTTCAATCTAGGTGTTTCTGCGTGCTGCTCCGGCCCAAAGAGTGCCCGGCGGAAAACGACAACGCAGGCATGTCGGGTGCCACTGTCTGCACCTGCACAGAAAGTTTTGAGCAGATATCTCCTTCCGTTCGGCCGGAATTGAAAGAAGATTGTGCATCTTCAATGTAGGTCGCGGTCAATGACAAAAAGGCGCTTATCTTCAATCTAGGTGTTTCTGCGTGCTGCGCCGGCCCAAAGAGTGCCCGGCGGAAAACGACAACGCAGGCATGTCGGGTGCCACTGTCTGCACCTGCACAGTATGTTTTGAGCAGATATCTTCTTTCGTTCGGCCGGAATTGCAAGACGTTTGTGCATCTGCAATGTAGGTCGCGGTCAATGAAAAAAAGGCGCTTATCTTCAATCTAGGTGTTTCTGCGTGCTGCTCCGGCCCAAAGAGTGCCCGGCGGAAAACGACAACGCAGGCATGTCGGGTGCCACTGTCTGCACCTGCACAGAAAGTTTTGAGCAGATATCTCCTTCCATTCGGCCGGAATTGCAAGACGTTTGTGCATCTTCTATTTTCGTCGCGGTCAATGGCAAAAGGCGCTTATCTTCAATCTAGGTGTTTCTGCGTGCTGCGCCGGCCCAAAGAGTGCCCGGCGGATAACGACAACGCAGGCATGTCGAGTGCCACTGTCTGCACCTGCACAGAAAGTTTTGAGCAGATATCTCCTTCTGTTCGGCCGGAATTGAAAGAAGATTGTGCATCTTCAATGTAGGTCGCGGTCAATGACAAAAAGGCGCTTATCTTCAATCTAGGTGTTTCTGCGTGCTGCGCCGGCCCAAAGAGTGCCCGGCGGAAAACGACAACGCAGGCATGTCGGGTGCCACTGTCTGCACCTGCACAGTATGTTTTGAGCAGATATCTTCTTTCGTTCGGCCGGAATTGCAAGACGTTTGTGCATCTGCAATGTAGGTCGCGGTCAATGACAAAAAGGCGCTTATCTTCAATCTAGGTGTTTCTGCGTGCTGCTCCGGCCCAAAGAGTGCCCGGCGGAAAACGACAACGCAGGCATGTCGGGTGCCACTGTCTGCACCTGCACAGAAAGTTTTGAGCAGATATCTCCTTCCATTCGGCCGGAATTGCAAGACGTTTGTGCATCTTCTATTTTCGTCGCGGTCAATGGCAAAAGGCGCTTATCTTCAATCTAGGTGTTTCTGCGTGCTGCGCCGGCCCAAAGAGTGCCCGGCGGAAAACGACAACGCAGGCATGTCGAGTGCCACTGTCTGCACCTGCACAGAATGTTTTGAGCTGATATCTCCTTCCATTCGGCCGGAATTGCAAGAAGTTTGTGCATCTTCTATGTTCGTCGCGGTCAATGACAAAAGGAGCTTATCTTCAATCTAGGTGTTTCTGCGTGCTGCTCCGGCCCAAAGAGTGCCCGGCGGAAAACGACAACGCAGGCATGTCGGGTGCCACTGTCTGCACCTGCACAGAAAGTTTTGAGCAGATATCTCCTTCCGTTCGGCCGGAATTGAAAGAAGATTGTGCATCTTCAATGTAGGTCGCGGTCAATGACAAAAAGGCGCTTATCTTCAATCTAGGTGTTTCTGCGTGCTGCGCCGGCCCAAAGAGTGCCCGGCGGAAAACGACAACGCAGGCATGTCGGGTGCCACTGTCTGCACCTGCACAGTATGTTTTGAGCAGATATCTTCTTTCGTTCGGCCGGAATTGCAAGACGTTTGTGCATCTGCAATGTAGGTCACGGTCAATGACAAAAAGGCGCTTATCTTCAATCTAGGTGTTTCTGCGTGCTGCTCCGGCCCAAAGAGTGCCCGGCGGAAAACGACAACGCAGGCATGTCGGGTGCCACTGTCTGCACCTGCACAGAAAGTTTTGAGCAGATATCTCCTTCCATTCGGCCGGAATTGCAAGACGTTTGTGCATCTTCTATTTTCGTCGCGGTCAATGGCAAAAGGCGCTTATCTTCAATCTAGGTGTTTCTGCGTGCTGCGCCGGCCCAAAGAGTGCCCGGCGGATAACGACAACGCAGGCATGTCGAGTGCCACTGTCTGCACCTGCACAGAAAGTTTTGAGCAGATATCTCCTTCTGTTCGGCCGGAATTGAAAGAAGATTGTGCATCTTCAATGTAGGTCGCGGTCAATGACAAAAAGGCGCTTATCTTCAATCTAGGTGTTTCTGCGTGCTGCGCCGGCCCAAAGAGTGCCCGGCGGAAAACGACAACGCAGGCATGTCGGGTGCCACTGTCTGCACCTGCACAGTATGTTTTGAGCAGATATCTTCTTTCGTTCGGCCGGAATTGCAAGACGTTTGTGCATCTGCAATGTAGGTCGCGGTCAATGACAAAAAGGCGCTTATCTTCAATCTAGGTGTTTCTGCGTGCTGCTCCGGCCCAAAGAGTGCCCGGCGGAAAACGACAACGCAGGCATGTCGGGTGCCACTGTCTGCACCTGCACAGAAAGTTTTGAGCAGATATCTCCTTCCATTCGGCCGGAATTGCAAGACGTTTGTGCATCTTCTATTTTCGTCGCGGTCAATGGCAAAAGGCGCTTATCTTCAATCTAGGTGTTTCTGCGTGCTGCGCCGGCCCAAAGAGTGCCCGGCGGAAAACGACAACGCAGGCATGTCGAGTGCCACTGTCTGCACCTGCACAGAATGTTTTGAGCAGATATCTCCTTCCATTCGGCCGGAATTGCAAGAAGTTTGTGCATCTTCTATGTTCGTCGCGGTCAATGACAAAAGGAGCTTATCTTCAATCTAGGTGTTTCTGCGTGCTGCTCCGGCCCAAAGAGTGCCCGGCGGAAAACGACAACGCAGGCATGTCGGGTGCCACTGTCTGCACCTGCATAGAAAGTTTTGAGCAGATATCTCCTTCCGTTCGGCCGGAATTGAAAGAAGATTGTGCATCTTCAATGTAGGTCGCGGTCAATGACAAAAAGGCGCTTATCTTCAATCTAGGTGTTTCTGCGTGCTGCGCCGGCCCAAAGAGTGCCCGGCGGAAAACGACAACGCAGGCATGTCGGGTGCCACTGTCTGCACCTGCACAGTATGTTTTGAGCAGATATCTTCTTTCGTTCGGCCGGAATTGCAAGACGTTTGTGCATCTGCAATGTAGGTCGCGGTCAATGACAAAAAGGCGCTTATCTTCAATCTAGGTGTTTCTGTGTGCTGCTCCGGCCCAAAGAGTGCCCGGCGGAAAACGACAACGCAGGCATGTCGGGTGCCACTGTCTGCACCTGCACAGAAAGTTTTGAGCAGATATCTCCTTCCATTCGGCCGGAATTGCAAGACGTTTGTGCATCTTCTATTTTCGTCGCGGTCAATGGCAAAAGGCGCTTATCTTCAATCTAGGTGTTTCTGCGTGCTGCGCCGGCCCAAAGAGTGCCCGGCGGATAACGACAACGCAGGCATGTCGAGTGCCACTGTCTGCACCTGCACAGAAAGTTTTGAGCAGATATCTCCTTCTGTTCGGCCGGAATTGAAAGAAGATTGTGCATCTTCAATGTAGGTCGCGGTCAATGACAAAAAGGCGCTTATCTTCAATCTAGGTGTTTCTGCGTGCTGCGCCGGCCCAAAGAGTGCCCGGCGGAAAACGACAATGCAGGCATGTCGGGTGCCACTGTCTGCACCTGCACAGTATGTTTTGAGCAGATATCTTCTTTCGTTCGGCCGGAATTGAAAGACGTTTGTGCATCTGCAATGTAGGTCGCGGTCAATGACAAAAAGGCGCTTATCTTCAATCTAGGTGTTTCTGCGTGCTGCGCCGGCCCAAAGAGTGCCCGGCGGAAAACGACAACGCAGGCATGTCGGGTGCCACTGTCTGCACCTGCACAGAAAGTTTTGAGCAGATATCTCCTTCCGTTCGGCCGGAATTGAAAGAAGATTGTGCATCTTCAATGTAGGTCGCGGACAATGACAAAAAGGCGCTTATCTTCAATCTAGGTGTTTCTGCGTGCTGCTCCGGCCCAAAGAGTGCCCGGCGGAAAACGACAACGCAGGCATGTCGGGTGCCACTGTCTGCACCTGCACAGAATGTTTTGAGCAGATATCTCCTTCCGTTCGGCCGGAATTGAAAGAAGATTGTGCATCTTCAATGTAGGTCGCGGTCAATGACAAAAAGGCGCTTATCTTCAATCTAGGTGTTTCTGCGTGCTGCGCCGGCCCAAAGAGTGCCCGGCGGAAAACGACAACGCAGGCATGTCGGGTGCCACTGTCTGCACCTGCACAGTATGTTTTGAGCAGATATCTTCTTTCGTTCGGCCGGAATTGCAAGACGTTTGTGCATCTGCAATGTAGGTCGCGGTCAATGACAAAAAGGCGCTTATCTTCAATCTAGGTGTTTCTGCGTGCTGCTCCGGCCCAAAGAGTGCCCGGCGGAAAACGACAACGCAGGCATGTCGGGTGCCACTGTCTGCACCTGCACAGAAAGTTTTGAGCAGATATCTCCTTCCATTCGGCCGGAATTGCAAGACGTTTGTGCATCTTCTATTTTCGTCGCGGTCAATGGCAAAAGGCGCTTATCTTCAATCTAGGTGTTTCTGCGTGCTGCGCCGGCCCAAAGAGTGCCCGGCAGAAAACGACAACGCAGGCATGTCGAGTGCCACTGTCTGCACCTGCACAGAATGTTTTGAGCAGATATCTCCTTCCATTCGGCCGGAATTGCAAGAAGTTTGTGCATCTTCTATGTTCGTCGCGGTCAATGACAAAAGGAGCTTATCTTCAATCTAGGTGTTTCTGCGTGCTGCTCCGGCCCAAAGAGTGCCCGGCGGAAAACGACAACGCAGGCATGTCGGGTGCCACTGTCTGCACCTGCACAGAAAGTTTTGAGCAGATATCTCCTTCCGTTCGGCCGGAATTGAAAGAAGATTGTGCATCTTCAATGTAGGTCGCGGTCAATGACAAAAAGGCGCTTATCTTCAATCTAGGTGTTTCTGCGTGCTGCGCCGGCCCAAAGAGTGCCCGGCGGAAAACGACAACGCAGGCATGTCGGGTGCCACTGTCTGCACCTGCACAGTATGTTTTGAGCAGATATCTTCTTTCGTTCGGCCGGAATTGCAAGACGTTTGTGCATCTGCAATGTAGGTCGCGGTCAATGACAAAAAGGCGCTTATCTTCAATCTAGGTGTTTCTGCGTGCTGCTCCGGCCCAAAGAGTGCCCGGCGGAAAACGACAACGCAGGCATGTCGGGTGCCACTGTCTGCACCTGCACAGAAAGTTTTGAGCAGATATCTCCTTCCATTCGGCCGGAATTGCAAGACGTTTGTGCATCTTCTATTTTCGTCGCTGTCAATGGCAAAAGGCGCTTATCTTCAATCTAGGTGTTTCTGCGTGCTGCGCCGGCCCAAAGAGTGCCCGGCGGATAACGACAACGCAGGCATGTCGAGTGCCACTGTCTGCACCTGCACAGAAAGTTTTGAGCAGATATCTCCTTCTGTTCGGCCGGAATTGAAAGAAGATTGTGCATCTTCAATGTAGGTCGCGGTCAATGACAAAAAGGCGCTTATCTTCAATCTAGGTGTTTCTGCGTGCTGCGCCGGCCCAAAGAGTGCCCGGCGGAAAACGACAACGCAGGCATGTCGGGTGCCACTGTCTGCACCTGCACAGTATGTTTTGAGCAGATATCTTCTTTCGTTCGGCCGGAATTGCAAGACGTTTGTGCATCTGCAATGTAGGTCGCGGTCAATGACAAAAAGGCGCTTATCTTCAATCTAGGTGTTTCTGCGTGCTGCTCCGGCCCAAAGAGTGCCCGGCGGAAAACGACAACGCAGGCATGTCGGGTGCCACTGTCTGCACCTGCACAGAAAGTTTTGAGCAGATATCTCCTTCCATTCGGCCGGAATTGCAAGACGTTTGTGCATCTTCTATTTTCGTCGCGGTCAATGGCAAAAGGCGCTTATCTTCAATCTAGGTGTTTCTGCGTGCTGCGCCGGCCCAAAGAGTGCCCGGCGGAAAACGACAACGCAGGCATGTCGAGTGCCACTGTCTGCACCTGCACAGAATGTTTTGAGCTGATATCTCCTTCCATTCGGCCGGAATTGCAAGAAGTTTGTGCATCTTCTATGTTCGTCGCGGTCAATGACAAAAGGAGCTTATCTTCAATCTAGGTGTTTCTGCGTGCTGCTCCGGCCCAAAGAGTGCCCGGCGGAAAACGACAACGCAGGCATGTCGGGTGCCACTGTCTGCACCTGCACAGAAAGTTTTGAGCAGATATCTCCTTCCGTTCGGCCGGAATTGAAAGAAGATTGTGCATCTTCAATGTAGGTCGCGGTCAATGACAAAAAGGCGCTTATCTTCAATCTAGGTGTTTCTGCGTGCTGCGCCGGCCCAAAGAGTGCCCGGCGGAAAACGACAACGCAGGCATGTCGGGTGCCACTGTCTGCACCTGCACAGTATGTTTTGAGCAGATATCTTCTTTCGTTCGGCCGGAATTGCAAGACGTTTGTGCATCTGCAATGTAGGTCGCGGTCAATGACAAAAAGGCGCTTATCTTCAATCTAGGTGTTTCTGCGTGCTGCTCCGGCCCAAAGAGTGCCCGGCGGAAAACGACAACGCAGGCATGTCGGGTGCCACTGTCTGCACCTGCACAGAAAGTTTTGAGCAGATATCTCCTTCCATTCGGCCGGAATTGCAAGACGTTTGTGCATCTTCTATTTTCGTCGCGGTCAATGGCAAAAGGCGCTTATCTTCAATCTAGGTGTTTCTGCGTGCTGCGCCGGCCCAAAGAGTGCCCGGCGGATAACGACAACGCAGGCATGTCGAGTGCCACTGTCTGCACCTGCACAGAAAGTTTTGAGCAGATATCTCCTTCTGTTCGGCCGGAATTGAAAGAAGATTGTGCATCTTCAATGTAGGTCGCGGTCAATGACAAAAAGGCGCTTATCTTCAATCTAGGTGTTTCTGCGTGCTGCGCCGGCCCAAAGAGTGCCCGGCGGAAAACGACAACGCAGGCATGTCGGGTGCCACTGTCTGCACCTGCACAGTATGTTTTGAGCAGATATCTTCTTTCGTTCGGCCGGAATTGCAAGACGTTTGTGCATCTGCAATGTAGGTCGCGGTCAATGACAAAAAGGCGCTTATCTTCAATCTAGGTGTTTCTGCGTGCTGCTCCGGCCCAAAGAGTGCCCGGCGGAAAACGACAACGCAGGCATGTCGGGTGCCACTGTCTGCACCTGCACAGAAAGTTTTGAGCAGATATCTCCTTCCATTCGGCCGGAATTGCAAGACGTTTGTGCATCTTCTATTTTCGTCGCGGTCAATGGCAAAAGGCGCTTATCTTCAATCTAGGTGTTTCTGCGTGCTGCGCCGGCCCAAAGAGTGCCCGGCGGAAAACGACAACGCAGGCATGTCGAGTGCCACTGTCTGCACCTGCACAGAAAGTTTTGAGCAGATATCTCCTTCCGTTCGGCCGGAATTGAAAGAAGATTGTGCATCTTCAATGTAGGTCGCGGTCAATGACAAAAAGGCGCTTATCTTCAATCTAGGTGTTTCTGCGTGCTGCGCCGGCCCAAAGAGTGCCCGGCGGAAAACGACAACGCAGGCATGTCGGGTGCCACTGTCTGCACCTGCACAGTATGTTTTGAGCAGATATCTTCTTTCGTTCGGCCGGAATTGCAAGACGTTTGTGCATCTGCAATGTAGGTCGCGGTCAATGACAAAAAGGCGCTTATCTTCAATCTAGGTGTTTCTGCGTGCTGCGCCGGCCCAAAGAGTGCCCGGCGGAAAACGACAACGCAGGCATGTCGGGTGCCACTGTCTACACCTGCACAGAAAGTTTTGAGCAGATATCTCCTTCCATTCGGCCGGAATTGCAAGAAGTTTGTGCATCTTCTATGTTCGTCGCGGTCAATGACAAAAGGAGCTTATCTTCAATCTAGGTGTTTCTGCGTGCTGCTCCGGCCCAAAGAGTGCCCGGCGGAAAACGACAACGCAGGCATGTCGGGTGCCACTGTCTGCACCTGCACAGAAAGTTTTGAGCAGATATCTCCTTCCATTCGGCCGGAATTGCAAGACGTTTGTGCATCTTCTATGTTCGTCGCGGTCAATGGCAAAAGGCGCTTATCTTCAATCTAGGTGTTTCTGCGTGCTGCGCCGGCCCAAAGAGTGCCCGGCGGAAAACGACAACGCAGGCATGTCGAGTGCCACTGTCTGCACCTGCACAGAAAGTTTTGAGCAGATATCTCCTTCCATTCGGCCGGAATTGCAAGACGTTTGTGCATCTTCTATGTTCGTCGCGGTCAATGGCAAAAGGCGCTTATCTTCAATCTAGGTGTTTCTGCGTGCTGCGCCGGCCCAAAGAGTGCCCGGCGGAAAACGACAACGCAGGCATGTCGAGTGCCACTGTCTGCACCTGCACAGAAAGTTTTGAGCAGATATCTCCTTCCGTTCGGAGGGAATTGAAAGAAGATTGTGCATCTTCAATGTAGGTCGCGGTAAATGACAAAAAGGCGCTTATCTTCAATCTAGGTGTTTCTGCGTTCTGCGCCGGCCCAAAGACTGCCCGGCGGAAAACGACAACGCAGGCATGTCGGGTGCCACTGTCTGCACCTGCACAGAATGTTTTTAACAGATATCTCCTTCCGTTCGGCCGGAATTGAAAGAAGATTGTGCATCTTCAATGTAGGTCGCGGTCAATGACAAAAAGGCGCTTATCTTCAATCTAGGTGTTTCTGCGTGCTGCGCCGGCCCAAAGAGTGCCCGGCGGAAAACGACAACGCAGGCATGTCGGGTGCCACTGTCTACACTTGCACAGAAAGTTTTGAGCAGATATCTCCTTCCATTCGGCCGGAATTGCAAGAAGTTTGTGCATCTTCTATGTTCGTCGCGGTCAATGACAAAAGGAGCTTATCTTCAATCTAGGTGTTTCTGCGTGCTGCTCCGGCCCAAAGAGTGCCCGGCGGAAAACGACAACGCAGGCATGTCGGGTGCCACTGTCTGCACCTGCACAGAAAGTTTTGAGCAGATATCTCCTTCCATTCGGCCGGAATTGCAAGACGTTTGTGCATCTTCTATTTTCGTCGCGGTCAATGGCAAAAGGCGCTTATCTTCAATCTAGGTGTTTCTGCGTGCTGCGCCGGCCCAAAGAGTGCCCGGCGGATAACGACAACGCAGGCATGTCGAGTGCCACTGTCTGCACCTGCACAGAAAGTTTTGAGCAGATATCTCCTTCTGTTCGGCCGGAATTGAAAGAAGATTGTGCATCTTCAATGTAGGTCGCGGTCAATGACAAAAAGGCGCTTATCTTCAATCTAGGTGTTTCTGCGTGCTGCGCCGGCCCAAAGAGTGCCCGGCGGAAAACGACAACGCAGGCATGTCGGGTGCCACTGTCTGCACCTGCACAGTATGTTTTGAGCAGATATCTTCTTTCGTTCGGCCGGAATTGCAAGACGTTTGTGCATCTGCAATGTAGGTCGCGGTCAATGACAAAAAGGCGCTTATCTTCAATCTAGGTGTTTCTGCGTGCTGCTCCGGCCCAAAGAGTGCCCGGCGGAAAACGACAACGCAGGCATGTCGGGTGCCACTGTCTGCACCTGCACAGAAAGTTTTGAGCAGATATCTCCTTCCATTCGGCCGGAATTGCAAGACGTTTGTGCATCTTCTATTTTCGTCGCGGTCAATGGCAAAAGGCGCTTATCTTCAATCTAGGTGTTTCTGCGTGCTGCGCCGGCCCAAAGAGTGCCCGGCGGAAAACGACAACGCAGGCATGTCGAGTGCCACTGTCTGCACCTGCACAGAATGTTTTGAGCAGATATCTCCTTCCATTCGGCCGGAATTGCAAGAAGTTTGTGCATCTTCTATGTTCGTCGCGGTCAATGACAAAAGGAGCTTATCTTCAATCTAGGTGTTTCTGCGTGCTGCTCCGGCCCAAAGAGTGCCCGGCGGAAAACGACAACGCAGGCATGTCGGGTGCCACTGTCTGCACCTGCATAGAAAGTTTTGAGCAGATATCTCCTTCCGTTCGGCCGGAATTGAAAGAAGATTGTGCATCTTCAATGTAGGTCGCGGTCAATGACAAAAAGGCGCTTATCTTCAATCTAGGTGTTTCTGCGTGCTGCGCCGGCCCAAAGAGTGCCCGGCGGAAAACGACAACGCAGGCATGTCGGGTGCCACTGTCTGCACCTGCACAGTATGTTTTGAGCAGATATCTTCTTTCGTTCGGCCGGAATTGCAAGACGTTTGTGCATCTGCAATGTAGGTCGCGGTCAATGACAAAAAGGCGCTTATCTTCAATCTAGGTGTTTCTGCGTGCTGCTCCGGCCCAAAGAGTGCCCGGCGGAAAACGACAACGCAGGCATGTCGGGTGCCACTGTCTGCACCTGCACAGAAAGTTTTTAGCAGATATCTCCTTCTATTCGGCCGGAATTGCAAGACGTTTGTGCATCTTCTATTTTCGTCGCGGTCAATGGCAAAAGGCGCTTATCTTCAATCTAGGTGTTTCTGCGTGCTGCGCCGGCCCAAAGAGTGCCCGGCGGAAAACGACAACGCAGGCATTTCGGGTGCCACTGTCTGCACCTGCACAGAAAGTTTTGAGCAGATATCTCCTTCCGTTCGGCCGGAATTGAAAGAAGATTGTGCATCTTCAATGTAGGTCGCGGTCAATGACAAAAAGGCGCTTATCTTCAATCTAGGTGTTTCTGCGTGCTGCGCCGGCCCAAAGAGTGCCCGGCGGAAAACGACAACGCAGGCATGTCGGGTGCCACTGTCTGCACCTGCACAGTATGTTTTGAGCAGATATCTTCTTTCGTTCGGCCGGAATTGCAAGACGTTTGTGCATCTGCAATGTAGGTCGCGGTCAATGACAAAAAGGCGCTTATCTTCAATCTAGGTGTTTCTGCATGCTGCTCCGGCCCAAAGAGTGCCCGGCGGAAAACGACAACGCAGGCATGTCGGGTGCCACTGTCTGCACCTGCACAGAAAGTTTTGAGCAGATATCTCCTTCCATTCGGCCGGAATTGCAAGACGTTTGTGCATCTTCTATTTTCGTCGCGGTCAATGGCAAAAGGCGCTTATCTTCAATCTAGGTGTTTCTGCGTGCTGCGCCGGCCCAAAGAGTGCCCGGCGGAAAACGACAACGCAGGCATGTCGAGTGCCACTGTCTGCACCTGCACAGAAAGTTTTGAGCAGATATCTCCTTCCGTTCGGAGGGAATTGAAAGAAGATTGTGCATCTTCAATGTAGGTCGCGGTAAATGACAAAAAGGCGCTTATCTTCAATCTAGGTGTTTCTGCGTTCTGCGCCGGCCCAAAGACTGCCCGGCGGAAAACGACAACGCAGGCATGTCGGGTGCCACTGTCTGCACCTGCACAGAATGTTTTGAGCAGATATCTCCTTCCGTTCGGCCGGAATTGAAAGAAGATTGTGCATCTTCAATGTAGGTCGCGGTCAATGACAAAAAGGCGCTTATCTTCAATCTAGGTGTTTCTGCGTGCTGCGCCGGCCCAAAGAGTGCCCGGCGGAAAACGACAACGCAGGCATGTCGGGTGCCACTGTCTGCACCTGCACAGTATGTTTTGAGCAGATATCTTCTTTCGTTCGGCCGGAATTGCAAGACGTTTGTGCATCTGCAATGTAGGTCGCGGTCAATGACAAAAAGGCGCTTATCTTCAAT
Organism: Hyla sarda; assembly: GCF_029499605.1. Lineage (NCBI taxonomy): Eukaryota > Metazoa > Chordata > Amphibia > Anura > Hylidae > Hyla > Hyla sarda. The sequence goes on from NW_026608277.1 coordinate 351,594, forward strand.
CTAGGTGTTTCTGCGTGCTGCTCCGGCCCAAAGAGTGCCCGGCGGAAAACGACAACGCAGGCATGTCGGGTGCCACTGTCTGCACCTGCACAGAAAGTTTTGAGCAGATATCTCCTTCCATTCGGCCGGAATTGCAAGACGTTTGTGCATCTTCTATTTTCGTCGCGGTCAATGGCAAAAGGCGCTTATCTTCAATCTAGGTGTTTCTGCGTGCTGCGCCGGCCCAAAGAGTGCCCGGCGGAAAACGACAACGCAGGCATGTCGAGTGCCACTGTCTGCACCTGCACAGAATGTTTTGAGCTGATATCTCCTTCCATTCGGCCGGAATTGCAAGAAGTTTGTGCATCTTCTATGTTCGTCGCGGTCAATGACAAAAGGAGCTTATCTTCAATCTAGGTGTTTCTGCGTGCTGCTCCGGCCCAAAGAGTGCCCGGCGGAAAACGACAACGCAGGCATGTCGGGTGCCACTGTCTGCACCTGCACAGAAAGTTTTGAGCAGATATCTCCTTCCGTTCGGCCGGAATTGAAAGAAGATTGTGCATCTTCAATGTAGGTCGCGGTCAATGACAAAAAGGCGCTTATCTTCAATCTAGGTGTTTCTGCGTGCTGCGCCGGCCCAAAGAGTGCCCGGCGGAAAACGACAACGCAGGCATGTCGGGTGCCACTGTCTGCACCTGCACAGTATGTTTTGAGCAGATATCTTCTTTCGTTCGGCCGGAATTGCAAGACGTTTGTGCATCTGCAATGTAGGTCGCGGTCAATGACAAAAAGGCGCTTATCTTCAATCTAGGTGTTTCTGCGTACTGCTCCGGCCCAAAGAGTGCCCGGCGGAAAACGACAACGCAGGCATGTCGGGTGCCACTGTCTGCACCTGCACAGAAAGTTTTGAGCAGATATCTCCTTCCATTCGGCCGGAATTGCAAGACGTTTGTGCATCTTCTATTTTCGTCGCGGTCAATGGCAAAAGGCGCTTATCTTCAATCTAGGTGTTTCTGCGTGCTGCGCCGGCCCAAAGAGTGCCCGGCGGATAACGACAACGCAGGCATGTCGAGTGCCACTGTCTGCACCTGCACAGAAAGTTTTGAGCAGATATCTCCTTCTGTTCGGCCGGAATTGAAAGAAGATTGTGCATCTTCAATGTAGGTCGCGGTCAATGACAAAAAGGCGCTTTTCTTCAATCTAGGTGTTTCTGCGTGCTGCGCCGGCCCAAAGAGTGCCCGGCGGAAAACGACAACGCAGGCATGTCGGGTGCCACTGTCTGCACCTGCACAGTATGTTTTGAGCAGATATCTTCTTTCGTTCGGCCGGAATTGCAAGACGTTTGTGCATCTGCAATGTAGGTCGCGGTCAATGACAAAAAGGCGCTTATCTTCAATCTAGGTGTTTCTGCGTGCTGCTCCGGCCCAAAGAGTGCCCGGCGGAAAACGACAACGCAGGCATGTCGGGTGCCACTGTCTGCACCTGCACAGAAAGTTTTGAGCAGATATCTCCTTCCATTCGGCCGGAATTGCAAGACGTTTGTGCATCTTCTATTTTCGTCGCGGTCAATGGCAAAAGGCGCTTATCTTCAATCTAGGTGTTTCTGCGTGTTGCGCCGGCCCAAAGAGTGCCCGGCGGAAAACGACAACGCAGGCATGTCGAGTGCCACTGTCTGCACCTGCACAGAAAGTTTTGAGCAGATATCTCCTTCCGTTCGGCCGGAATTGAAAGAAGATTGTGCATCTTCAATGTAGGTCGCGGTCAATGACAAAAAGGCGCTTATCTTCAATCTAGGTGTTTCTGCGTGCTGCGCCGGCCCAAAGAGTGCCCGGCGGAAAACGACAACGCAGGCATGTCGGGTGCCACTGTCTGCACCTGCACAGTATGTTTTGAGCAGATATCTTCTTTCGTTCGGCCGGAATTGCAAGACGTTTGTGCATCTGCAATGTAGGTCGCGGTCAATGACAAAAAGGCGCTTATCTTCAATCTAGGTGTTTCTGCGTGCTGCTCCGGCCCAAAGAGTGCCCGGCGGAAAACGACAACGCAGGCATGTCGGGTGCCACTGTCTGCACCTGCACAGAAAGTTTTGAGCAGATATCTCCTTCCATTCGGCCGGAATTGCAAGACGTTTGTGCATCTTCTATTTTCGTCGCGGTCAATGGCAAAAGGCGCTTATCTTCAATCTAGGTGTTTCTGCGTGCTGCGCCGGCCCAAAGAGTGCCCGGCGGAAAACGACAACGCAGGCATGTCGAGTGCCACTGTCTGCACCTGCACAGAAAGTTTTGAGCAGATATCTCCTTCCGTTCGGCCGGAATTGAAAGAAGATTGTGCATCTTCAATGTAGGTCGCGGTCAATGACATAAAGGCGCTTATCTTCAATCTAGGTGTTTCTGCGTGCTGCGCCGGCCCAAAGACTGCCCGGCGGAAAACGACAACGCAGGCATGTCGGGTGCCACTGTCTGCACCTGCACAGAATGTTTTGAGCAAATATCTCCTTCCGTTCGGCCGGAATTGAAAGAAGATTGTGCATCTTCAATGTAGGTCGCGGTCAATGACAAAAAGGCGCTTATCTTCAATCTAGGTGTTTCTGCGTGCTGCGCCGGCCCAAAGAGTGCCCGGCGGAAAACGACAACGCAGGCATGTCGGGTGCCACTGTCTACACCTGCACAGAAAGTTTTGAGCAGATATCTCCTTCCATTCGGCCGGAATTGCAAGAAGTTTGTGCATCTTCTATGTTCGTCGCGGTCAATGACAAAAGGAGCTTATCTTCAATCTAGGTGTTTCTGCGTGCTGCTCCGGCCCAAAGAGTGCCCGGCGGAAAACGACAACGCAGGCATGTCGGGTGCCACTGTCTGCACCTGCACAGAAAGTTTTAAGCAGATATCTTCTTTCGTTCGGCCGGAATTGCAAGACGTTCGTGCATCTTCAATATTGGTCGCGGTCAATGTCAAAAAGCCCTTATCTGCAATCTAGGTGTTTCTGCGTGCTGCGCCGGCCCAAAGAGTGCCCGGCTGAAAACGACAATGCAGGCATGTCGGGTGCCACTGTCTGCACCTGCACAGAAAGGTTTGAGCAGATATCTCCTTCCATTCGGCCGGAATTGCAAGACGTTTGTGCATCTTCTATGTTCGTCGCGGTCAATGGCAAAAGGCGCTTATCTTCAATCTAGGTGTTTCTGCGTGCTGCGCCGGCCCAAAGAGTGCCCGGCGGAAAACGACAACGCAGGCATGTCGAGTGCCACTGTCTGCACCTGCACAGAAAGTTTTGAGCAGATATCTCCTTCCGTTCGGAGGGAATTGAAAGAAGATTGTGCATCTTCAATGTAGGTCGCGGTAAATGACAAAAAGGCGCTTATCTTCAATCTAGGTGTTTCTGCGTTCTGCGCCGGCCCAAAGACTGCCCGGCGGAAAACGACAACGCAGGCATGTCGGGTGCCACTGTCTGCACCTGCACAGAATGTTTTGAGCAGATATCTCCTTCCGTTCGGCCGGAATTGAAAGAAGATTGTGCATCTTCAATGTAGGTCGCGGTCAATGACAAAAAGGCGCTTATCTTCAATCTAGGTGTTTCTGCGTGCTGCGCCGGCCCAAAGAGTGCCCGGCGGAAAACGACAACGCAGGCATGTCGGGTGCCACTGTCTACACCTGCACAGAAAGTTTTGAGCAGATATCTCCTTCCATTCGGCCGGAATTGCAAGAAGTTTGTGTATCTTCTATGTTCGTCGCGGTCAATGACAAAAGGAGCTTATCATCAATCTAGGTGTTTCTGCGTGCTGCTCCGTCCCAAAGAGTGCCCGGCGGAAAACGACAACGCAGGCATGTCGGGTGCCACTGTCTGCACCTGCACAGAAAGTTTTGAGCAGATATCTCCTTCCATTCGGCCGGAATTGCAAGACGTTTGTGCATCTTCTATGTTCGTCGCGGTCAATGGCAAAAGGCGCTTATCTTCAATCTAGGTGTTTCTGCGTTCTGCGCCGGCCCAAAGAGTGCCCGGCGGAAAACGACAACGCAGGCATGTCGAGTGCCACTGTCTGCACCTGCACAGAAAGTTTTGAGCAGATATCTCCTTCCATTCGGCCGGAATTGCAAGACGTTTTGGCATCTTCTATGTTCGTCGCGGTCAATGGCAAAAGGCGCTTATCTTCAATCTAGGTGTTTCTGCGTGCTGCGCCGGCCCAAAGAGTGCCCGGCGGAAAACGACAACGCAGGCATGTCGGGTGCCACTGTCTGCACCTGCACAGAAAGTTTTGAGCAGATATCTCCTTCCGTTCGGCCGGAATTGAAAGAAGATTGTGCATCTTCAATGTAGGTCGCGGACAATGACAAAAAGGCGCTTATCTTCAATCTAGGTGTTTCTGCGTGCTGCTCCGGCCCAAAGAGTGCCCGGCGGAAAACGACAACGCAGGCATGTCGGGTGCCACTGTCTGCACCTGCACAGAATGTTTTGAGCAGATATCTCCTTCCGTTCGGCCGGAATTGAAAGAAGATTGTGCATCTTCAATGTAGGTCGCGGTCAATGACAAAAAGGCGCTTATCTTCAATCTAGGTGTTTCTGCGTGCTGCGCCGGCCCAAAGAGTGCCCGGCGGAAAACGACAACGCAGGCATGTCGGGTGCCACTGTCTGCACCTGCACAGTATGTTTTGAGCAGATATCTTCTTTCGTTCGGCCGGAATTGCAAGACGTTTGTGCATCTGCAATGTAGGTCGCGGTCAATGACAAAAAGGCGCTTATCTTCAATCTAGGTGTTTCTGCGTGCTGCTCCGGCCCAAAGAGTGCCCGGCGGAAAACGACAACGCAGGCATGTCGGGTGCCACTGTCTGCACCTGCACAGAAAGTTTTGAGCAGATATCTCCTTCCATTCGGCCGGAATTGCAAGACGTTTGTGCATCTTCTATTTTCGTCGCGGTCAATGGCAAAAGGCGCTTATCTTCAATCTAGGTGTTTCTGCGTGCTGCGCCGGCCCAAAGAGTGCCCGGCAGAAAACGACAACGCAGGCATGTCGAGTGCCACTGTCTGCACCTGCACAGAATGTTTTGAGCAGATATCTCCTTCCATTCGGCCGGAATTGCAAGAAGTTTGTGCATCTTCTATGTTCGTCGCGGTCAATGACAAAAGGAGCTTATCTTCAATCTAGGTGTTTCTGCGTGCTGCTCCGGCCCAAAGAGTGCCCGGCGGAAAACGACAACGCAGGCATGTCGGGTGCCACTGTCTGCACCTGCACAGAAAGTTTTGAGCAGATATCTCCTTCCGTTCGGCCGGAATTGAAAGAAGATTGTGCATCTTCAATGTAGGTCGCGGTCAATGACAAAAAGGCGCTTATCTTCAATCTAGGTGTTTCTGCGTGCTGCGCCGGCCCAAAGAGTGCCCGGCGGAAAACGACAACGCAGGCATGTCGGGTGCCACTGTCTGCACCTGCACAGTATGTTTTGAGCAGATATCTTCTTTCGTTCGGCCGGAATTGCAAGACGTTTGTGCATCTGCAATGTAGGTCGCGGTCAATGACAAAAAGGCGCTTATCTTCAATCTAGGTGTTTCTGCGTGCTGCTCCGGCCCAAAGAGTGCCCGGCGGAAAACGACAACGCAGGCATGTCGGGTGCCACTGTCTGCACCTGCACAGAAAGTTTTGAGCAGATATCTCCTTCCATTCGGCCGGAATTGCAAGACGTTTGTGCATCTTCTATTTTCGTCGCGGTCAATGGCAAAAGGCGCTTATCTTCAATCTAGGTGTTTCTGCGTGCTGCGCCGGCCCAAAGAGTGCCCGGCGGATAACGACAACGCAGGCATGTCGAGTGCCACTGTCTGCACCTGCACAGAAAGTTTTGAGCAGATATCTCCTTCTGTTCGGCCGGAATTGAAAGAAGATTGTGCATCTTCAATGTAGGTCGCGGTCAATGACAAAAAGGCGCTTATCTTCAATCTAGGTGTTTCTGCGTGCTGCGCCGGCCCAAAGAGTGCCCGGCGGAAAACGACAACGCAGGCATGTCGGGTGCCACTGTCTGCACCTGCACAGTATGTTTTGAGCAGATATCTTCTTTCGTTCGGCCGGAATTGCAAGACGTTTGTGCATCTGCAATGTAGGTCGCGGTCAATGACAAAAAGGCGCTTATCTTCAATCTAGGTGTTTCTGCGTGCTGCTCCGGCCCAAAGAGTGCCCGGCGGAAAACGACAACGCAGGCATGTCGGGTGCCACTGTCTGCACCTGCACAGAAAGTTTTGAGCAGATATCTCCTTCCATTCGGCCGGAATTGCAAGACGTTTGTGCATCTTCTATTTTCGTCGCGGTCAATGGCAAAAGGCGCTTATCTTCAATCTAGGTGTTTCTGCGTGCTGCGCCGGCCCAAAGAGTGCCCGGCGGAAAACGACAACGCAGGCATGTCGAGTGCCACTGTCTGCACCTGCACAGAATGTTTTGAGCTGATATCTCCTTCCATTCGGCCGGAATTGCAAGAAGTTTGTGCATCTTCTATGTTCGTCGCGGTCAATGACAAAAGGAGCTTATCTTCAATCTAGGTGTTTCTGCGTGCTGCTCCGGCCCAAAGAGTGCCCGGCGGAAAACGACAACGCAGGCATGTCGGGTGCCACTGTCTGCACCTGCACAGAAAGTTTTGAGCAGATATCTCCTTCCGTTCGGCCGGAATTGAAAGAAGATTGTGCATCTTCAATGTAGGTCGCGGTCAATGACAAAAAGGCGCTTATCTTCAATCTAGGTGTTTCTGCGTGCTGCGCCGGCCCAAAGAGTGCCCGGCGGAAAACGACAACGCAGGCATGTCGGGTGCCACTGTCTGCACCTGCACAGTATGTTTTGAGCAGATATCTTCTTTCGTTCGGCCGGAATTGCAAGACGTTTGTGCATCTGCAATGTAGGTCGCGGTCAATGACAAAAAGGCGCTTATCTTCAATCTAGGTGTTTCTGCGTACTGCTCCGGCCCAAAGAGTGCCCGGCGGAAAACGACAACGCAGGCATGTCGGGTGCCACTGTCTGCACCTGCACAGAAAGTTTTGAGCAGATATCTCCTTCCATTCGGCCGGAATTGCAAGACGTTTGTGCATCTTCTATTTTCGTCGCGGTCAATGGCAAAAGGCGCTTATCTTCAATCTAGGTGTTTCTGCGTGCTGCGCCGGCCCAAAGAGTGCCCGGCGGATAACGACAACGCAGGCATGTCGAGTGCCACTGTCTGCACCTGCACAGAAAGTTTTGAGCAGATATCTCCTTCTGTTCGGCCGGAATTGAAAGAAGATTGTGCATCTTCAATGTAGGTCGCGGTCAATGACAAAAAGGCGCTTATCTTCAATCTAGGTGTTTCTGCGTGCTGCGCCGGCCCAAAGAGTGCCCGGCGGAAAACGACAACGCAGGCATGTCGGGTGCCACTGTCTGCACCTGCACAGTATGTTTTGAGCAGATATCTTCTTTCGTTCGGCCGGAATTGCAAGACGTTTGTGCATCTGCAATGTAGGTCGCGGTCAATGACAAAAAGGCGCTTATCTTCAATCTAGGTGTTTCTGCGTGCTGCTCCGGCCCAAAGAGTGCCCGGCGGAAAACGACAACGCAGGCATGTCGGGTGCCACTGTCTGCACCTGCACAGAAAGTTTTGAGCAGATATCTCCTTCCATTCGGCCGGAATTGCAAGACGTTTGTGCATCTTCTATTTTCGTCGCGGTCAATGGCAAAAGGCGCTTATCTTCAATCTAGGTGTTTCTGCGTGTTGCGCCGGCCCAAAGAGTGCCCGGCGGAAAACGACAACGCAGGCATGTCGAGTGCCACTGTCTGCACCTGCACAGAAAGTTTTGAGCAGATATCTCCTTCCGTTCGGCCGGAATTGAAAGAAGATTGTGCATCTTCAATGTAGGTCGCGGTCAATGACAAAAAGGCGCTTATCTTCAATCTAGGTGTTTCTGCGTGCTGCGCCGGCCCAAAGAGTGCCCGGCGGAAAACGACAACGCAGGCATGTCGGGTGCCACTGTCTGCACCTGCACAGTATGTTTTGAGCAGATATCTTCTTTCGTTCGGCCGGAATTGCAAGACGTTTGTGCATCTGCAATGTAGGTCGCGGTCAATGACAAAAAGGCGCTTATCTTCAATCTAGGTGTTTCTGCGTGCTGCTCCGGCCCAAAGAGTGCCCGGCGGAAAACGACAACGCAGGCATGTCGGGTGCCACTGTCTGCACCTGCACAGAAAGTTTTGAGCAGATATCTCCTTCCATTCGGCCGGAATTGCAAGACGTTTGTGCATCTTCTATTTTCGTCGCGGTCAATGGCAAAAGGCGCTTATCTTCAATCTAGGTGTTTCTGCGTGCTGCGCCGGCCCAAAGAGTGCCCGGCGGAAAACGACAACGCAGGCATGTCGAGTGCCACTGTCTGCACCTGCACAGAAAGTTTTGAGCAGATATCTCCTTCCGTTCGGCCGGAATTGAAAGAAGATTGTGCATCTTCAATGTAGGTCGCGGTCAATGACATAAAGGCGCTTATCTTCAATCTAGGTGTTTCTGCGTGCTGCGCCGGCCCAAAGACTGCCCGGCGGAAAACGACAACGCAGGCATGTCGGGTGCCACTGTCTGCACCTGCACAGAATGTTTTGAGCAAATATCTCCTTCCGTTCGGCCGGAATTGAAAGAAGATTGTGCATCTTCAATGTAGGTCGCGGTCAATGACAAAAAGGCGCTTATCTTCAATCTAGGTGTTTCTGCGTGCTGCGCCGGCCCAAAGAGTGCCCGGCGGAAAACGACAACGCAGGCATGTCGGGTGCCACTGTCTACACCTGCACAGAAAGTTTTGAGCAGATATCTCCTTCCATTCGGCCGGAATTGCAAGAAGTTTGTGCATCTTCTATGTTCGTCGCGGTCAATGACAAAAGGAGCTTATCTTCAATCTAGGTGTTTCTGCGTGCTGCTCCGGCCCAAAGAGTGCCCGGCGGAAAACGACAACGCAGGCATGTCGGGTGCCACTGTCTGCACCTGCACAGAAAGTTTTAAGCAGATATCTTCTTTCGTTCGGCCGGAATTGCAAGACGTTCGTGCATCTTCAATATTGGTCGCGGTCAATGTCAAAAAGCCCTTATCTGCAATCTAGGTGTTTCTGCGTGCTGCGCCGGCCCAAAGAGTGCCCGGCTGAAAACGACAATGCAGGCATGTCGGGTGCCACTGTCTGCACCTGCACAGAAAGGTTTGAGCAGATATCTCCTTCCATTCGGCCGGAATTGCAAGACGTTTGTGCATCTTCTATGTTCGTCGCGGTCAATGGCAAAAGGCGCTTATCTTCAATCTAGGTGTTTCTGCGTGCTGCTCCGGCCCAAAGAGTGCCCGGCGGAAAACGACAACGCAGGCATGTCGGGTGCCACTGTCTGCACCTGCACAGAAAGTTTTGAGCAGATATCTCCTTCCATTCGGCCGGAATTGCAAGACGTTTGTGCATCTTCTATGTTCGTCGCGGTCAATGGCAAAAGGCGCTTATCTTCAATCTAGGTGTTTCTGCGTGCTGCGCCGGCCCAAAGAGTGCCCGGCGGAAAACGACAACGCAGGCATGTCGAGTGCCACTGTCTGCACCTGCACAGAAAGTTTTGAGCAGATATCTCCTTCCGTTCGGCCGGAATTGAAAGAAGATTGTGCATCTTCAATGTAGGTCGCGGTCAATGACAAAAAGGCGCTTATCTTCAATCTAGGTGTTTCTGCGTGCTGCGCCGGCCCAAAGAGTGCCCGGCGGAAAACGACAACGCAGGCATGTCGGGTGCCACTGTCTGCACCTGCACAGAAAGTTTTGAGCAGATATCTCCTTCCGTTCGGCCGTAATTGAAAGAAGATTGTGCATCTTCTATGTTTGTCGCGGTCAATGGCAAAAGGCGCTTATCTTCAATGTAGGTGTTTCTGCGTGCTGCTCCGGCTCAAAGAGTGCCCGGCGGAAAACGACAACGCAGGCATGTCGGGTGCCACTGTCTGCACCTGCACAGAATGTTTTGAGCAGATATCTCCTTCCGTTCGGCCGGAATTGAAAGAAGATTGTGCATCTTCAATGTAGGTCGCGGTCAATGACAAAAAGGCGCTTATCTTCAATCTAGGTGTTTCTGCGTGCTGCGCCGGCCCAAAGAGTGCCCGGCGGAAAACGACAACGCAGGCATGTCGGGTGCCACTGTCTACACCTGCACAGAAAGTTTTGAGCAGATATCTCCTTCCATTCGGCCGGAATTGCAAGACGTTTGTGCATCTTCTATGTTCGTCGCGGTCAATGGCAAAAGGCGCTTATCTTCAATCTAGGTGTTTCTGCGTGCTGCGCCGGCCCAAAGAGTGCCCGGCGGAAAACGACAACGCAGGCATGTCGAGTGCCACTGTCTGCACCTGCACAGAATGTTTTGAGCAGATATCTCCTTCCATTCGGCCGGAATTGCAAGAAGTTTGTGCATCTTCTATGTTCGTCGCGGTCAATGACAAAAGGAGCTTATCTTCAATCTAGGTGTTTCTGCGTGCTGCTCCGGCCCAAAGAGTGCCCGGCGGAAAACGACAACGCAGGCATGTCGGGTGCCACTGTCTGCACCTGCACAGAAAGGTTTGAGCAGATATCTCCTTCCGTTCGGCCGGAATTGAAAGAAGATTGTGCATCTTCAATGTAGGTCGCGGTCAATGACAAAAAGGCGCTTATCTTCAATCTAGGTGTTTCTGCGTGCTGCGCCGGCCCAAAGAGTGCCCGGCGGAAAACGACAACGCAGGCATGTCGGGTGCCACTGTCTGCACCTGCACAGTATGTTTTGAGCAGATATCTTCTTTCGTTCGGCCGGAATTGCAAGACGTTTGTGCATCTGCAATGTAGGTCGCGGTCAATGACAAAAAGGCGCTTATCTTCAATCTAGGTGTTTCTGCGTGCTGCTCCGGCCCAAAGAGTGCCCGGCGGAAAACGACAACGCAGGCATGTCGGGTGCCACTGTCTGCACCTGCACAGAAAGTTTTGAGCAGATATCTCCTTCCATTCGGCCGGAATTGCAAGACGTTTGTGCATCTTCTATTTTCGTCGCGGTCAATGGCAAAAGGCGCTTATCTTCAATCTAGGTGTTTCTGCGTGCTGCGCCGGCCCAAAGAGTGCCCGGCGGAAAACGACAACGCAGGCATGTCGAGTGCCACTGTCTGCACCTGCACAGAAAGTTTTGAGCAGATATCTCCTTCCGTTCAGCCGGAATTGAAAGAAGATTGTGCATCTTCAATGTAGGTCGCGGTCAATGACAAAAAGGCGCTTATCTTCAATCTAGGTGTTTCTGCGTGCTGCGCCGGCCCAAAGACTGCCCGGCGGAAAACGACAACGCAGGCATGTCGGGTGCCACTGTCTGCACCTGCACAGAATGTTTTGAGCAAATATCTCCTTCCGTTCGGCCGGAATTGAAAGAAGATTGTGCATCTTCAATGTAGGTCGCGGTCAATGACAAAAAGGCGCTTATCTTCAATCTAGGTGTTTCTGCGTGCTGCGCCGGCCCAAAGAGTGCCCGGCGGAAAACGACAACGCCGGCATGTCGGGTGCCACTGTCTACACCTGCACAGAAAGTTTTGAGCAGATATCTCCTTCCATTCGGCCGGAATTGCAAGAAGTTTGTGCATCTTCTATGTTCGTCGCGGTCAATGACAAAAGGAGCTTATCTTCAATCTAGGTGTTTCTGCGTGCTGCTCCGGCCCAAAGAGTGCCCGGCGGAAAACGACAACGCAGGCATGTCGGGTGCCACTGTCTGCACCTGCACAGAAAGTTTTAAGCAGATATCTTCTTTCGTTCGGCCGGAATTGCAAGACGTTCGTGCATCTTCAATATTGGTCGTGGTCAATGTCAAAAAGCCCTTATCTGCAATCTAGGTGTTTCTGCGTGCTGCGCCGGCCCAAAGAGTGCCCGGCTGAAAACGACAATGCAGGCATGTCGGGTGCCACTGTCTGCACCTGCACAGAAAGGTTTGAGCAGATATCTCCTTCCATTCGGCCGGAATTGCAAGACGTTTGTGCATCTTCTATGTTCGTCGCGGTCAATGGCAAAAGGCGCTTATCTTCAATCTAGGTGTTTCTGCGTGCTGCTCCGGCCCAAAGAGTGCCCGGCGGAAAACGACAACGCAGGCATGTCGGGTGCCACTGTCTACACCTGCACAGAAAGTTTTGAGCAGATATCTCCTTCCATTCGGCCGGAATTGCAAGACGTTTGTGCATCTTCTATGTTCGTCGCGGTCAATGGCAAAAGGCGCTTATCTTCAATCTAGGTGTTTCTGCGTGCTGCGCCGGCCCAAAGAGTGCCCGGCGGAAAACGACAACGCAGGCATGTCGGGTGCCACTGTCTGCACCTGCACAGAAAGTTTTGAGCAGATATCTCCTTCCGTTCGGCCGGAATTGAAAGAAGATTGTGCATCTTCAATGTAGGTCGCGGTCAATGACAAAAAGGCGCTTATCTTCAATCTAGGTGTTTCTGCGTGCTGCGCCGGCCCAAAGAGTGCCCGGCGGAAAACGACAACGCAGGCATGTCGGGTGCCACTGTCTGCACCTGCACAGTATGTTTTGAGCAGATATCTTCTTTCGTTCGGCCGGAATTGCAAGACGTTTGTGCATCTGCAATGTAGGTCGCGGTCAATGACAAAAAGGCGCTTATCTTCAATCTAGGTGTTTCTGCATGCTGCTCCGGCCCAAAGAGTGCCCGGCGGAAAACGACAACGCAGGCATGTCGGGTGCCACTGTCTGCACCTGCACAGAAAGTTTTGAGCAGATATCTCCTTCCATTCGGCCGGAATTGCAAGACGTTTGTGCATCTTCTATTTTCGTCGCGGTCAATGGCAAAAGGCGCTTATCTTCAATCTAGGTGTTTCTGCGTGCTGCGCCGGCCCAAAGAGTGCCCGGCGGAAAACGACAACGCAGGCATGTCGAGTGCCACTGTCTGCACCTGCACAGAAAGTTTTGAGCAGATATCTCCTTCCGTTCGGAGGGAATTGAAAGAAGATTGTGCATCTTCAATGTAGGTCGCGGTAAATGACAAAAAGGCGCTTATCTTCAATCTAGGTGTTTCTGCGTTCTGCGCCGGCCCAAAGACTGCCCGGCGGAAAACGACAACGCAGGCATGTCGGGTGCCACTGTCTGCACCTGCACAGAATGTTTTGAGCAGATATCTCCTTCCGTTCGGCCGGAATTGAAAGAAGATTGTGCATCTTCAATGTAGGTCGCGGTCAATGACAAAAAGGCGCTTATCTTCAATCTAGGTGTTTCTGCGTGCTGCGCCGGCCCAAAGAGTGCCCGGCGGAAAACGACAACGCAGGCATGTCGGGTGCCACTGTCTACACCTGCACAGAAAGTTTTGAGCAGATATCTCCTTCCATTCGGCCGGAATTGCAAGAAGTTTGTGCATCTTCTATGTTCGTCGCGGTCAATGACAAAAGGAGCTTATCTTCAATCTAGGTGTTTCTGCGTGCTGCTCCGGCCCAAAGAGTGCCCGGCGGAAAACGACAACGCAGGCATGTCGGGTGCCACTGTCTGCACCTGCACAGAAAGTTTTGAGCAGATATCTCCTTCCATTCGGCCGGAATTGCAAGACGTTTGTGCATCTTCTATGTTCGTCGCGATCAATGGCAAAAGGCGCTTATCTTCAATCTAGGTGTTTCTGCGTGCTGCGCCGGCCCAAAGAGTGCCCGGCGGAAAACGACAACGCATGCATGTCGAGTGCCACTGTCTGCACCTGCACAGAAAGTTTTGAGCAGATATCTCCTTCCATTCGGCCGGAATTGCAAGACGTTTGTGCATCTTCTATGTTCGTCGCGGTCAATGGCAAAAGGCGCTTATCTTCAATCTAGGTGTTTCTGCGTGCTGCGCCGGCCCAAAGAGTGCCCGGCGGAAAACGACAACGCAGGCATGTCGGGTGCCACTGTCTGCACCTGCACAGAAAGTTTTGAGCAGATATCTCCTTCCGTTCGGCCGGAATTGAAAGAAGATTGTGCATCTTCAATGTAGGTCGCGGACAATGACAAAAAGGCGCTTATCTTCAATCTAGGTGTTTCTGCGTGCTGCGCCGGCCCAAAGAGTGCCCGGCGGAAAACGACAACGCAGGCATGTCGGGTGCCACTGTCTGCACCTGCACAGTATGTTTTGAGCAGATATCTTCTTTCGTTCGGCCGGAATTGCAAGACGTTTGTGCATCTGCAATGTTCGTCGCGGTCAATGACAAAAAGGCGCTTATCTTCAATCTAGGTGTTTCTGCGTGCTGCTCCGGCCCAAAGAGTGCCCGGCGGAAAACGACAACGCAGGCATGTCGGGTGCCACTGTCTGCACCTGCACAGAAAGTTTTGAGCAGATATCTCCTTCCATTCGGCCGGAATTGCAAGACGTTTGTGCATCTTCTATTTTCGTTGCGGTCAATGGCAAAAGGCGCTTATCTTCAATCTAGGTGTTTCTGCGTGCTGCGCCGGCCCAAAGAGTGCCCGGCGGAAAACGACAACGCAGGCATGTCGAGTGCCACTGTCTGCACCTGCACAGAAAGTTTTGAGCAGATATCTCCTTCCGTTCGGCCGGAATTGAAAGAAGTTTGTGCATCTTCAATGTAGGTCGCGGTCAATGACAAAAAGGCGCTTATCTTCAATCTAGGTGTTTCTGCGTGCTGCGCCGGCCCAAAGAGTGCCCGGCGGAAAACGACAACGCAGGCATGTCGGGTGCCACTGTCTGCACCTGCACAGTATGTTTTGAGCAGATATCTTCTTTCGTTCGGCCGGAATTGCAAGACGTTTGTGCATCTGCAATGTAGGTCGCGGTCAATGACAAAAAGGCGCTTATCTTCAATCTAGGTGTTTCTGCGTGCTGCTCCGGCCCAAAGAGTGCCCGGCGGAAAACGACAACGCAGGCATGTCGGGTGCCACTGTCTGCACCTGCACAGAAAGTTTTGAGCAGATATCTCCTTCCATTCGGCCGGAATTGCAAGACGTTTGTGCATCTTCTATTTTCGTCGCGGTCAATGGCAAAAGGCGCTTATCTTCAATCTAGGTGTTTCTGCGTGCTGCGCCGGCCCAAAGAGTGCCCGGCGGAAAATGACAACGCAGGCATGTCGAGTGCCACTGTCTGCACCTGCACAGAATGTTTTGAGCAGATATCTCCTTCCATTCGGCCGGAATTGCAAGAAGTTTGTGCATCTTCTATGTTCGTCGCGGTCAATGACAAAAGGAGCTTATCTTCAATCTAGGTGTTTCTGCGTGCTGCTCCGGCCCAAAGAGTGCCCGGCGGAAAACGACAACGCAGGCATGTCGGGTGCCACTGTCTGCACCTGCACAGAAAGTTTTGAGCAGATATCTCCTTCCGTTCGGCCGGAATTGAAAGAAGATTGTGCATCTTCAATGTAGGTCGCGGTCAATGACAAAAAGGCGCTTATCTTCAATCTAGGTGTTTCTGCGTGCTGCGCCGGCCCAAAGAGTGCCCGGCGGAAAACGACAACGCAGGCATGTCGGGTGCCACTGTCTGCACCTGCACAGTATGTTTTGAGCAGATATCTTCTTTCGTTCGGCCGGAATTGCAAGACGTTTGTGCATCTGCAATGTAGGTCGCGGTCAATGACAAAAAGGCGCTTATCTTCAATCTAGGTGTTTCTGCGTGCTGCTCCGGCCCAAAGAGTGCCCGGCGGAAAACGACAACGCAGGCATGTCGGGTGCCACTGTCTGCACCTGCACAGAAAGTTTTGAGCAGATATCTCCTTCCATTCGGCCGGAATTGCAAGACGTTTGTGCATCTTCTATTTTCGTCGCGGTCAATGGCAAAAGGCGCTTATCTTCAATCTAGGTGTTTCTGCGTGCTGCGCCGGCCCAAAGAGTGCCCGGCGGATAACGACAACGCAGGCATGTCGAGTGCCACTGTCTGCACCTGCACAGAAAGTTTTGAGCAGATATCTCCTTCTGTTCGGCCGGAATTGAAAGAAGATTGTGCATCTTCAATGTAGGTCGCGGTCAATGACAAAAAGGCGCTTATCTTCAATATAGGTGTTTCTGCGTGCTGCGCCGGCCCAAAGAGTGCCCGGCGGAAAACGACAACGCAGGCATGTCGGGTGCCACTGTCTGCACCTGCACAGTATGTTTTGAGCAGATATCTTCTTTCGTTCGGCCGGAATTGCAAGACGTTTGTGCATCTGCAATGTAGGTCGCGGTCAATGACAAAAAGGCGCTTATCTTCAATCTAGGTGTTTCTGCGTGCTGCTCCGGCCCAAAGAGTGCCCGGCGGAAAACGACAACGCAGGCATGTCGGGTGCCACTGTCTGCACCTGCACAGAAAGTTTTGAGCAGATATCTCCTTCCATTCGGCCGGAATTGCAAGACGTTTGTGCATCTTCTATTTTCGTCGCGGTCAATGGCAAAAGGCGCTTATCTTCAATCTAGGTGTTTCTGCGTGCTGCGCCGGCCCAAAGAGTGCCCGGCGGAAAATGACAACGCAGGCATGTCGAGTGCCACTGTCTGCACCTGCACAGAATGTTTTGAGCAGATATCTCCTTCCGTTCGGCCGGAATTGAAAGAAGATTGTGCATCTTCAATGTAGGTCGCGGTCAATGACAAAAAGGCGCTTATCTTCAATCTAGGTGTTTCTGCGTGCTGCGCCGGCCCAAAGAGTGCCCGGCGGAAAACGACAACGCAGGCATGTCGGGTGCCACTGTCTGCACCTGCACAGAATGTTTTGAGCAAATATCTCCTTCCGTTCGGCCGGAATTGAAAGAAGATTGTGCATCTTCAATGTAGGTCGCGGTCAATGACAAAAAGGCGCTTATCTTCAATCTAGGTGTTTCTGCGTGCTGCGCCGGCCCAAAGAGTGCCCGGCGGAAAACGACAACGCAGGCATGTCGGGTGCCACTGTCTACACCTGCACAGAAAGTTTTGAGCAGATATCTCCTTCCATTCGGCCGGAATTGCAAGAAGTTTGTGCATCTTCTATGTTCGTCGCGGTCAATGACAAAAGGAGCTTATCTTCAATCTAGGTGTTTCTGCGTGCTGCTCCGGCCCAAAGAGTGCCCGGCGGAAAACGACAACGCAGGCATGTCGGGTGCCACTGTCTGCACCTGCACAGAAAGTTTTAAGCAGATATCTTCCTTCGTTCGGCCGGAATTGCAAGACGTTCGTGCATCTTCAATATTGGTCGCGGTCAATGTCAAAAAGCCCTTATCTGCAATCTAGGTGTTTCTGCGTGCTGCGCCGGCCCAAAGAGTGCCCGGCTGAAAACGACAATGCAGGCATGTCGGGTGCCACTGTCTGCACCTGCACAGAAAGGTTTGAGCAGATATCTCCTTCCATTCGGCCGGAATTGCAAGACGTTTGTGCATCTTCTATGTTCGTCGCGGTCAATGGCAAAAGGCGCTTATCTTCAATCTAGGTGTTTCTGCGTGCTGCTCCGGCCCAAAGAGTGCCCGGCGGAAAACGACAACGCAGGCATGTCGGGTGCCACTGTCTGCACCTGCACAGAAAGTTTTGAGCAGATATCTCCTTCCATTCGGCCGGAATTGCAAGACGTTTGTGCATCTTCTATGTTCGTCGCGGTCAATGGCAAAAGGCGCTTATCTTCAATCTAGGTGTTTCTGCGTGCTGCGCCGGCCCAAAGAGTGCCCGGCGGAAAACGACAACGCAGGCATGTCGAGTGCCACTGTCTGCACCTGCACAGAAAGTTTTGAGCAGATATCTCCTTCCGTTCGGCCGGAATTGAAAGAAGATTGTGCATCTTCAATGTAGGTCGCGGTCAATGACAAAAAGGCGCTTATCTTCAATCTAGGTGTTTCTGCGTGCTGCGCCGGCCCAAAGAGTGCCCGGCGGAAAACGACAACGCAGGCATGTCGGGTGCCACTGTCTGCACCTGCACAGTATGTTTTGAGCAGATATCTTCTTTCGTTCGGCCGGAATTGCAAGACGTTT
Organism: Hyla sarda; assembly: GCF_029499605.1. Lineage (NCBI taxonomy): Eukaryota > Metazoa > Chordata > Amphibia > Anura > Hylidae > Hyla > Hyla sarda. Next base: position 369,424 of record NW_026608277.1, read on the forward strand.
GTGCATCTGCAATGTAGGTCGCGGTCAATGACAAAAAGGCGCTTATCTTCAATCTAGGTGTTTCTGCGTGCTGCGCCGGCCCAAAGAGTGCCCGGCGGAAAACGACAACGCAGGCATGTCGGGTGCCACTGTCTACACCTGCACAGAAAGTTTTGAGCAGATATCTCCTTCCATTCGGCCGGAATTGCAAGAAGTTTGTGCATCTTCTATGTTCGTCGCGGTCAATGACAAAAGGAGCTTATCTTCAATCTAGGTGTTTCTGCGTGCTGCTCCGGCCCAAAGAGTGCCCGGCGGAAAACGACAACGCAGGCATGTCGGGTGCCACTGTCTGCACCTGCACAGAAAGTTTTGAGCAGATATCTCCTTCCATTCGGCCGGAATTGCAAGACGTTTGTGCATCTTCTATGTTCGTCGCGGTCAATGGCAAAAGGCGCTTATCTTCAATCTAGGTGTTTCTGCGTGCTGCGCCGGCCCAAAGAGTGCCCGGCGGAAAACGACAACGCAGGCATGTCGAGTGCCACTGTCTGCACCTGCACAGAAAGTTTTGAGCAGATATCTCCTTCCATTCGGCCGGAATTGCAAGACGTTTGTGCATCTTCTATGTTCGTCGCGGTCAATGGCAAAAGGCGCTTATCTTCAATCTAGGTGTTTCTGCGTGCTGCGCCGGCCCAAAGAGTGCCCGGCGGAAAACGACAACGCAGGCATGTCGAGTGCCTCTGTCTGCACCTGCACAGAAAGTTTTGAGCAGATATCTCCTTCCGTTCGGAGGGAATTGAAAGAAGATTGTGCATCTTCAATGTAGGTCGCGGTAAATGACAAAAAGGCGCTTATCTTCAATCTAGGTGTTTCTGCGTTCTGCGCCGGCCCAAAGACTGCCCGGCGGAAAACGACAACGCAGGCATGTCGGGTGCCACTGTCTGCACCTGCACAGAATGTTTTTAACAGATATCTCCTTCCGTTCGGCCGGAATTGAAAGAAGATTGTGCATCTTCAATGTAGGTCGCGGTCAATGACAAAAAGGCGCTTATCTTCAATCTAGGTGTTTCTGCGTGCTGCGCCGGCCCAAAGAGTGCCCGGCGGAAAACGACAACGCAGGCATGTCGGGTGCCACTGTCTACACTTGCACAGAAAGTTTTGAGCAGATATCTCCTTCCATTCGGCCGGAATTGCAAGAAGTTTGTGCATCTTCTATGTTCGTCGCGGTCAATGACAAAAGGAGCTTATCTTCAATCTAGGTGTTTCTGCGTGCTGCTCCGGCCCAAAGAGTGCCCGGCGGAAAACGACAACGCAGGCATGTCGGGTGCCACTGTCTGCACCTGCACAGAAAGTTTTGAGCAGATATCTCCTTCCATTCGGCCGGAATTGCAAGACGTTTGTGCATCTTCTATTTTCGTCGCGGTCAATGGCAAAAGGCGCTTATCTTCAATCTAGGTGTTTCTGCGTGCTGCGCCGGCCCAAAGAGTGCCCGGCGGATAACGACAACGCAGGCATGTCGAGTGCCACTGTCTGCACCTGCACAGAAAGTTTTGAGCAGATATCTCCTTCTGTTCGGCCGGAATTGAAAGAAGATTGTGCATCTTCAATGTAGGTCGCGGTCAATGACAAAAAGGCGCTTATCTTCAATCTAGGTGTTTCTGCGTGCTGCGCCGGCCCAAAGAGTGCCCGGCGGAAAACGACAACGCAGGCATGTCGGGTGCCACTGTCTGCACCTGCACAGTATGTTTTGAGCAGATATCTTCTTTCGTTCGGCCGGAATTGCAAGACGTTTGTGCATCTGCAATGTAGGTCGCGGTCAATGACAAAAAGGCGCTTATCTTCAATCTAGGTGTTTCTGCGTGCTGCTCCGGCCCAAAGAGTGCCCGGCGGAAAACGACAACGCAGGCATGTCGGGTGCCACTGTCTGCACCTGCATAGAAAGTTTTGAGCAGATATCTCCTTCCGTTCGGCCGGAATTGAAAGAAGATTGTGCATCTTCAATGTAGGTCGCGGTCAATGACAAAAAGGCGCTTATCTTCAATCTAGGTGTTTCTGCGTGCTGCGCCGGCCCAAAGAGTGCCCGGCGGAAAACGACAACGCAGGCATGTCGGGTGCCACTGTCTGCACCTGCACAGTATGTTTTGAGCAGATATCTTCTTTCGTTCGGCCAGAATTGCAAGACGTTTGTGCATCTGCAATGTAGGTCGCGGTCAATGACAAAAAGGCGCTTATCTTCAATCTAGGTGTTTCTGCGTGCTGCTCCGGCCCAAAGAGTGCCCGGCGGAAAACGACAACGCAGGCATGTCGGGTGCCACTGTCTGCACCTGCACAGAAAGTTTTTAGCAGATATCTCCTTCTATTCGGCCGGAATTGCAAGACGTTTGTGCATCTTCTATTTTCGTCGCGGTCAATGGCAAAAGGCGCTTATCTTCAATCTAGGTGTTTCTGCGTGCTGCGCCGGCCCAAAGAGTGCCCGGCGGAAAACGACAACGCAGGCATTTCGGGTGCCACTGTCTGCACCTGCACAGAAAGTTTTGAGCAGATATCTCCTTCCGTTCGGCCGGAATTGAAAGAAGATTGTGCATCTTCAATGTAGGTCGCGGTCAATGACAAAAAGGCGCTTATCTTCAATCTAGGTGTTTCTGCGTGCTGCGCCGGCCCAAAGAGTGCCCGGCGGAAAACGACAACGCAGGCATGTCGGGTGCCACTGTCTGCACCTGCACAGTATGTTTTGAGCAGATATCTTCTTTCGTTCGGCCGGAATTGCAAGACGTTTGTGCATCTGCAATGTAGGTCGCGGTCAATGACAAAAAGGCGCTTATCTTCAATCTAGGTGTTTCTGCATGCTGCTCCGGCCCAAAGAGTGCCCGGCGGAAAACGACAACGCAGGCATGTCGGGTGCCACTGTCTGCACCTGCACAGAAAGTTTTGAGCAGATATCTCCTTCCATTCGGCCGGAATTGCAAGACGTTTGTGCATCTTCTATTTTCGTCGCGGTCAATGGCAAAAGGCGCTTATCTTCAATCTAGGTGTTTCTGCGTGCTGCGCCGGCCCAAAGAGTGCCCGGCGGAAAACGACAACGCAGGCATGTCGAGTGCCACTGTCTGCACCTGCACAGAAAGTTTTGAGCAGATATCTCCTTCCGTTCGGAGGGAATTGAAAGAAGATTGTGCATCTTCAATGTAGGTCGCGGTAAATGACAAAAAGGCGCTTATCTTCAATCTAGGTGTTTCTGCGTTCTGCGCCGGCCCAAAGACTGCCCGGCGGAAAACGACAACGCAGGCATGTCGGGTGCCACTGTCTGCACCTGCACAGAATGTTTTGAGCAGATATCTCCTTCCGTTCGGCCGGAATTGAAAGAAGATTGTGCATCTTCAATGTAGGTCGCGGTCAATGACAAAAAGGCGCTTATCTTCAATCTAGGTGTTTCTGCGTGCTGCGCCGGCCCAAAGAGTGCCCGGCGGAAAACGACAACGCAGGCATGTCGGGTGCCACTGTCTGCACCTGCACAGTATGTTTTGAGCAGATATCTTCTTTCGTTCGGCCGGAATTGCAAGACGTTTGTGCATCTGCAATGTAGGTCGCGGTCAATGACAAAAAGGCGCTTATCTTCAATCTAGGTGTTTCTGCGTGCTGCTCCGGCCCAAAGAGTGCCCGGCGGAAAACGACAACGCAGGCATGTCGGGTGCCACTGTCTGCACCTGCACAGAAAGTTTTGAGCAGATATCTCCTTCCATTCGGCCGGAATTGCAAGACGTTTGTGCATCTTCTATTTTCGTCGCGGTCAATGGCAAAAGGCGCTTATCTTCAATCTAGGTGTTTCTGCGTGCTGCGCCGGCCCAAAGAGTGCCCGGCGGAAAACGACAACGCAGGCATGTCGAGTGCCACTGTCTGCACCTGCACAGAATGTTTTGAGCTGATATCTCCTTCCATTCGGCCGGAATTGCAAGAAGTTTGTGCATCTTCTATGTTCGTCGCGGTCAATGACAAAAGGAGCTTATCTTCAATCTAGGTGTTTCTGCGTGCTGCTCCGGCCCAAAGAGTGCCCGGCGGAAAACGACAACGCAGGCATGTCGGGTGCCACTGTCTGCACCTGCACAGTATGTTTTGAGCAGATATCTTCTTTCGTTCGGCCGGAATTGCAAGACGTTTGTGCATCTGCAATGTAGGTCGCGGTCAATGACAAAAAGGCGCTTATCTTCAATCTAGGTGTTTCTGCGTGCTGCTCCGGCCCAAAGAGTGCCCGGCGGAAAACGACAACGCAGGCATGTCGGGTGCCACTGTCTGCACCTGCACAGAAAGTTTTGAGCAGATATCTCCTTCCATTCGGCCGGAATTGCAAGACGTTTGTGCATCTTCTATTTTCGTCGCGGTCAATGGCAAAAGGCGCTTATCTTCAATCTAGGTGTTTCTGCGTGCTGCGCCGGCCCAAAGAGTGCCCGGCGGAAAACGACAACGCAGGCATGTCGAGTGCCACTGTCTGCACCTGCACAGAAAGTTTTGAGCAGATATCTCCTTCCGTTCAGCCGGAATTGAAAGAAGATTGTGCATCTTCAATGTAGGTCGCGGTCAATGACAAAAAGGCGCTTATCTTCAATCTAGGTGTTTCTGCGTGCTGCGCCGGCCCAAAGACTGCCCGGCGGAAAACGACAACGCAGGCATGTCGGGTGCCACTGTCTGCACCTGCACAGAATGTTTTGAGCAAATATCTCCTTCCGTTCGGCCGGAATTGAAAGAAGATTGTGCATCTTCAATGTAGGTCGCGGTCAATGACAAAAAGGCGCTTATCTTCAATCTAGGTGTTTCTGCGTGCTGCGCCGGCCCAAAGAGTGCCCGGCGGAAAACGACAACGCCGGCATGTCGGGTGCCACTGTCTACACCTGCACAGAAAGTTTTGAGCAGATATCTCCTTCCATTCGGCCGGAATTGCAAGAAGTTTGTGCATCTTCTATGTTCGTCGCGGTCAATGACAAAAGGAGCTTATCTTCAATCTAGGTGTTTCTGCGTGCTGCTCCGGCCCAAAGAGTGCCCGGCGGAAAACGACAACGCAGGCATGTCGGGTGCCACTGTCTGCACCTGCACAGAAAGTTTTAAGCAGATATCTTCTTTCGTTCGGCCGGAATTGCAAGACGTTCGTGCATCTTCAATATTGGTCGTGGTCAATGTCAAAAAGCCCTTATCTGCAATCTAGGTGTTTCTGCGTGCTGCGCCGGCCCAAAGAGTGCCCGGCTGAAAACGACAATGCAGGCATGTCGGGTGCCACTGTCTGCACCTGCACAGAAAGGTTTGAGCAGATATCTCCTTCCATTCGGCCGGAATTGCAAGACGTTTGTGCATCTTCTATGTTCGTCGCGGTCAATGGCAAAAGGCGCTTATCTTCAATCTAGGTGTTTCTGCGTGCTGCTCCGGCCCAAAGAGTGCCCGGCGGAAAACGACAACGCAGGCATGTCGGGTGCCACTGTCTACACCTGCACAGAAAGTTTTGAGCAGATATCTCCTTCCATTCGGCCGGAATTGCAAGACGTTTGTGCATCTTCTATGTTCGTCGCGGTCAATGGCAAAAGGCGCTTATCTTCAATCTAGGTGTTTCTGCGTGCTGCGCCGGCCCAAAGAGTGCCCGGCGGAAAACGACAACGCAGGCATGTCGGGTGCCACTGTCTGCACCTGCACAGAAAGTTTTGAGCAGATATCTCCTTCCGTTCGGCCGGAATTGAAAGAAGATTGTGCATCTTCAATGTAGGTCGCGGTCAATGACAAAAAGGCGCTTATCTTCAATCTAGGTGTTTCTGCGTGCTGCGCCGGCCCAAAGAGTGCCCGGCGGAAAACGACAACGCAGGCATGTCGGGTGCCACTGTCTGCACCTGCACAGTATGTTTTGAGCAGATATCTTCTTTCGTTCGGCCGGAATTGCAAGACGTTTGTGCATCTGCAATGTAGGTCGCGGTCAATGACAAAAAGGCGCTTATCTTCAATCTAGGTGTTTCTGCATGCTGCTCCGGCCCAAAGAGTGCCCGGCGGAAAACGACAACGCAGGCATGTCGGGTGCCACTGTCTGCACCTGCACAGAAAGTTTTGAGCAGATATCTCCTTCCATTCGGCCGGAATTGCAAGACGTTTGTGCATCTTCTATTTTCGTCGCGGTCAATGGCAAAAGGCGCTTATCTTCAATCTAGGTGTTTCTGCGTGCTGCGCCGGCCCAAAGAGTGCCCGGCGGAAAACGACAACGCAGGCATGTCGAGTGCCACTGTCTGCACCTGCACAGAAAGTTTTGAGCAGATATCTCCTTCCGTTCGGAGGGAATTGAAAGAAGATTGTGCATCTTCAATGTAGGTCGCGGTAAATGACAAAAAGGCGCTTATCTTCAATCTAGGTGTTTCTGCGTTCTGCGCCGGCCCAAAGACTGCCCGGCGGAAAACGACAACGCAGGCATGTCGGGTGCCACTGTCTGCACCTGCACAGAATGTTTTGAGCAGATATCTCCTTCCGTTCGGCCGGAATTGAAAGAAGATTGTGCATCTTCAATGTAGGTCGCGGTCAATGACAAAAAGGCGCTTATCTTCAATCTAGGTGTTTCTGCGTGCTGCGCCGGCCCAAAGAGTGCCCGGCGGAAAACGACAACGCAGGCATGTCGGGTGCCACTGTCTACACCTGCACAGAAAGTTTTGAGCAGATATCTCCTTCCATTCGGCCGGAATTGCAAGAAGTTTGTGCATCTTCTATGTTCGTCGCGGTCAATGACAAAAGGAGCTTATCTTCAATCTAGGTGTTTCTGCGTGCTGCTCCGGCCCAAAGAGTGCCCGGCGGAAAACGACAACGCAGGCATGTCGGGTGCCACTGTCTGCACCTGCACAGAAAGTTTTGAGCAGATATCTCCTTCCATTCGGCCGGAATTGCAAGACGTTTGTGCATCTTCTATGTTCGTCGCGATCAATGGCAAAAGGCGCTTATCTTCAATCTAGGTGTTTCTGCGTGCTGCGCCGGCCCAAAGAGTGCCCGGCGGAAAACGACAACGCATGCATGTCGAGTGCCACTGTCTGCACCTGCACAGAAAGTTTTGAGCAGATATCTCCTTCCATTCGGCCGGAATTGCAAGACGTTTGTGCATCTTCTATGTTCGTCGCGGTCAATGGCAAAAGGCGCTTATCTTCAATCTAGGTGTTTCTGCGTGCTGCGCCGGCCCAAAGAGTGCCCGGCGGAAAACGACAACGCAGGCATGTCGGGTGCCACTGTCTGCACCTGCACAGAAAGTTTTGAGCAGATATCTCCTTCCGTTCGGCCGGAATTGAAAGAAGATTGTGCATCTTCAATGTAGGTCGCGGACAATGACAAAAAGGCGCTTATCTTCAATCTAGGTGTTTCTGCGTGCTGCGCCGGCCCAAAGAGTGCCCGGCGGAAAACGACAACGCAGGCATGTCGGGTGCCACTGTCTGCACCTGCACAGTATGTTTTGAGCAGATATCTTCTTTCGTTCGGCCGGAATTGCAAGACGTTTGTGCATCTGCAATGTTCGTCGCGGTCAATGACAAAAAGGCGCTTATCTTCAATCTAGGTGTTTCTGCGTGCTGCTCCGGCCCAAAGAGTGCCCGGCGGAAAACGACAACGCAGGCATGTCGGGTGCCACTGTCTGCACCTGCACAGAAAGTTTTGAGCAGATATCTCCTTCCATTCGGCCGGAATTGCAAGACGTTTGTGCATCTTCTATTTTCGTTGCGGTCAATGGCAAAAGGCGCTTATCTTCAATCTAGGTGTTTCTGCGTGCTGCGCCGGCCCAAAGAGTGCCCGGCGGAAAACGACAACGCAGGCATGTCGAGTGCCACTGTCTGCACCTGCACAGAAAGTTTTGAGCAGATATCTCCTTCCGTTCGGCCGGAATTGAAAGAAGTTTGTGCATCTTCAATGTAGGTCGCGGTCAATGACAAAAAGGCGCTTATCTTCAATCTAGGTGTTTCTGCGTGCTGCGCCGGCCCAAAGAGTGCCCGGCGGAAAACGACAACGCAGGCATGTCGGGTGCCACTGTCTGCACCTGCACAGTATGTTTTGAGCAGATATCTTCTTTCGTTCGGCCGGAATTGCAAGACGTTTGTGCATCTGCAATGTAGGTCGCGGTCAATGACAAAAAGGCGCTTATCTTCAATCTAGGTGTTTCTGCGTGCTGCTCCGGCCCAAAGAGTGCCCGGCGGAAAACGACAACGCAGGCATGTCGGGTGCCACTGTCTGCACCTGCACAGAAAGTTTTGAGCAGATATCTCCTTCCATTCGGCCGGAATTGCAAGACGTTTGTGCATCTTCTATTTTCGTCGCGGTCAATGGCAAAAGGCGCTTATCTTCAATCTAGGTGTTTCTGCGTGCTGCGCCGGCCCAAAGAGTGCCCGGCGGAAAATGACAACGCAGGCATGTCGAGTGCCACTGTCTGCACCTGCACAGAATGTTTTGAGCAGATATCTCCTTCCATTCGGCCGGAATTGCAAGAAGTTTGTGCATCTTCTATGTTCGTCGCGGTCAATGACAAAAGGAGCTTATCTTCAATCTAGGTGTTTCTGCGTGCTGCTCCGGCCCAAAGAGTGCCCGGCGGAAAACGACAACGCAGGCATGTCGGGTGCCACTGTCTGCACCTGCACAGAAAGTTTTGAGCAGATATCTCCTTCCGTTCGGCCGGAATTGAAAGAAGATTGTGCATCTTCAATGTAGGTCGCGGTCAATGACAAAAAGGCGCTTATCTTCAATCTAGGTGTTTCTGCGTGCTGCGCCGGCCCAAAGAGTGCCCGGCGGAAAACGACAACGCAGGCATGTCGGGTGCCACTGTCTGCACCTGCACAGTATGTTTTGAGCAGATATCTTCTTTCGTTCGGCCGGAATTGCAAGACGTTTGTGCATCTGCAATGTAGGTCGCGGTCAATGACAAAAAGGCGCTTATCTTCAATCTAGGTGTTTCTGCGTGCTGCTCCGGCCCAAAGAGTGCCCGGCGGAAAACGACAACGCAGGCATGTCGGGTGCCACTGTCTGCACCTGCACAGAAAGTTTTGAGCAGATATCTCCTTCCATTCGGCCGGAATTGCAAGACGTTTGTGCATCTTCTATTTTCGTCGCGGTCAATGGCAAAAGGCGCTTATCTTCAATCTAGGTGTTTCTGCGTGCTGCGCCGGCCCAAAGAGTGCCCGGCGGATAACGACAACGCAGGCATGTCGAGTGCCACTGTCTGCACCTGCACAGAAAGTTTTGAGCAGATATCTCCTTCTGTTCGGCCGGAATTGAAAGAAGATTGTGCATCTTCAATGTAGGTCGCGGTCAATGACAAAAAGGCGCTTATCTTCAATATAGGTGTTTCTGCGTGCTGCGCCGGCCCAAAGAGTGCCCGGCGGAAAACGACAACGCAGGCATGTCGGGTGCCACTGTCTGCACCTGCACAGTATGTTTTGAGCAGATATCTTCTTTCGTTCGGCCGGAATTGCAAGACGTTTGTGCATCTGCAATGTAGGTCGCGGTCAATGACAAAAAGGCGCTTATCTTCAATCTAGGTGTTTCTGCGTGCTGCTCCGGCCCAAAGAGTGCCCGGCGGAAAACGACAACGCAGGCATGTCGGGTGCCACTGTCTGCACCTGCACAGAAAGTTTTGAGCAGATATCTCCTTCCATTCGGCCGGAATTGCAAGACGTTTGTGCATCTTCTATTTTCGTCGCGGTCAATGGCAAAAGGCGCTTATCTTCAATCTAGGTGTTTCTGCGTGCTGCGCCGGCCCAAAGAGTGCCCGGCGGAAAATGACAACGCAGGCATGTCGAGTGCCACTGTCTGCACCTGCACAGAATGTTTTGAGCAGATATCTCCTTCCGTTCGGCCGGAATTGAAAGAAGATTGTGCATCTTCAATGTAGGTCGCGGTCAATGACAAAAAGGCGCTTATCTTCAATCTAGGTGTTTCTGCGTGCTGCGCCGGCCCAAAGAGTGCCCGGCGGAAAACGACAACGCAGGCATGTCGGGTGCCACTGTCTGCACCTGCACAGAATGTTTTGAGCAAATATCTCCTTCCGTTCGGCCGGAATTGAAAGAAGATTGTGCATCTTCAATGTAGGTCGCGGTCAATGACAAAAAGGCGCTTATCTTCAATCTAGGTGTTTCTGCGTGCTGCGCCGGCCCAAAGAGTGCCCGGCGGAAAACGACAACGCAGGCATGTCGGGTGCCACTGTCTACACCTGCACAGAAAGTTTTGAGCAGATATCTCCTTCCATTCGGCCGGAATTGCAAGAAGTTTGTGCATCTTCTATGTTCGTCGCGGTCAATGACAAAAGGAGCTTATCTTCAATCTAGGTGTTTCTGCGTGCTGCTCCGGCCCAAAGAGTGCCCGGCGGAAAACGACAACGCAGGCATGTCGGGTGCCACTGTCTGCACCTGCACAGAAAGTTTTAAGCAGATATCTTCCTTCGTTCGGCCGGAATTGCAAGACGTTCGTGCATCTTCAATATTGGTCGCGGTCAATGTCAAAAAGCCCTTATCTGCAATCTAGGTGTTTCTGCGTGCTGCGCCGGCCCAAAGAGTGCCCGGCTGAAAACGACAATGCAGGCATGTCGGGTGCCACTGTCTGCACCTGCACAGAAAGGTTTGAGCAGATATCTCCTTCCATTCGGCCGGAATTGCAAGACGTTTGTGCATCTTCTATGTTCGTCGCGGTCAATGGCAAAAGGCGCTTATCTTCAATCTAGGTGTTTCTGCGTGCTGCTCCGGCCCAAAGAGTGCCCGGCGGAAAACGACAACGCAGGCATGTCGGGTGCCACTGTCTGCACCTGCACAGAAAGTTTTGAGCAGATATCTCCTTCCATTCGGCCGGAATTGCAAGACGTTTGTGCATCTTCTATGTTCGTCGCGGTCAATGGCAAAAGGCGCTTATCTTCAATCTAGGTGTTTCTGCGTGCTGCGCCGGCCCAAAGAGTGCCCGGCGGAAAACGACAACGCAGGCATGTCGAGTGCCACTGTCTGCACCTGCACAGAAAGTTTTGAGCAGATATCTCCTTCCGTTCGGCCGGAATTGAAAGAAGATTGTGCATCTTCAATGTAGGTCGCGGTCAATGACAAAAAGGCGCTTATCTTCAATCTAGGTGTTTCTGCGTGCTGCGCCGGCCCAAAGAGTGCCCGGCGGAAAACGACAACGCAGGCATGTCGGGTGCCACTGTCTGCACCTGCACAGTATGTTTTGAGCAGATATCTTCTTTCGTTCGGCCGGAATTGCAAGACGTTTGTGCATCTGCAATGTAGGTCGCGGTCAATGACAAAAAGGCGCTTATCTTCAATCTAGGTGTTTCTGCGTGCTGCGCCGGCCCAAAGAGTGCCCGGCGGAAAACGACAACGCAGGCATGTCGGGTGCCACTGTCTACACCTGCACAGAAAGTTTTGAGCAGATATCTCCTTCCATTCGGCCGGAATTGCAAGAAGTTTGTGCATCTTCTATGTTCGTCGCGGTCAATGACAAAAGGAGCTTATCTTCAATCTAGGTGTTTCTGCGTGCTGCTCCGGCCCAAAGAGTGCCCGGCGGAAAACGACAACGCAGGCATGTCGGGTGCCACTGTCTGCACCTGCACAGAAAGTTTTGAGCAGATATCTCCTTCCATTCGGCCGGAATTGCAAGACGTTTGTGCATCTTCTATGTTCGTCGCGGTCAATGGCAAAAGGCGCTTATCTTCAATCTAGGTGTTTCTGCGTGCTGCGCCGGCCCAAAGAGTGCCCGGCGGAAAACGACAACGCAGGCATGTCGAGTGCCACTGTCTGCACCTGCACAGAAAGTTTTGAGCAGATATCTCCTTCCATTCGGCCGGAATTGCAAGACGTTTGTGCATCTTCTATGTTCGTCGCGGTCAATGGCAAAAGGCGCTTATCTTCAATCTAGGTGTTTCTGCGTGCTGCGCCGGCCCAAAGAGTGCCCGGCGGAAAACGACAACGCAGGCATGTCGAGTGCCTCTGTCTGCACCTGCACAGAAAGTTTTGAGCAGATATCTCCTTCCGTTCGGAGGGAATTGAAAGAAGATTGTGCATCTTCAATGTAGGTCGCGGTAAATGACAAAAAGGCGCTTATCTTCAATCTAGGTGTTTCTGCGTTCTGCGCCGGCCCAAAGACTGCCCGGCGGAAAACGACAACGCAGGCATGTCGGGTGCCACTGTCTGCACCTGCACAGAATGTTTTTAACAGATATCTCCTTCCGTTCGGCCGGAATTGAAAGAAGATTGTGCATCTTCAATGTAGGTCGCGGTCAATGACAAAAAGGCGCTTATCTTCAATCTAGGTGTTTCTGCGTGCTGCGCCGGCCCAAAGAGTGCCCGGCGGAAAACGACAACGCAGGCATGTCGGGTGCCACTGTCTACACTTGCACAGAAAGTTTTGAGCAGATATCTCCTTCCATTCGGCCGGAATTGCAAGAAGTTTGTGCATCTTCTATGTTCGTCGCGGTCAATGACAAAAGGAGCTTATCTTCAATCTAGGTGTTTCTGCGTGCTGCTCCGGCCCAAAGAGTGCCCGGCGGAAAACGACAACGCAGGCATGTCGGGTGCCACTGTCTGCACCTGCACAGAAAGTTTTGAGCAGATATCTCCTTCCATTCGGCCGGAATTGCAAGACGTTTGTGCATCTTCTATTTTCGTCGCGGTCAATGGCAAAAGGCGCTTATCTTCAATCTAGGTGTTTCTGCGTGCTGCGCCGGCCCAAAGAGTGCCCGGCGGATAACGACAACGCAGGCATGTCGAGTGCCACTGTCTGCACCTGCACAGAAAGTTTTGAGCAGATATCTCCTTCTGTTCGGCCGGAATTGAAAGAAGATTGTGCATCTTCAATGTAGGTCGCGGTCAATGACAAAAAGGCGCTTATCTTCAATCTAGGTGTTTCTGCGTGCTGCGCCGGCCCAAAGAGTGCCCGGCGGAAAACGACAACGCAGGCATGTCGGGTGCCACTGTCTGCACCTGCACAGTATGTTTTGAGCAGATATCTTCTTTCGTTCGGCCGGAATTGCAAGACGTTTGTGCATCTGCAATGTAGGTCGCGGTCAATGACAAAAAGGCGCTTATCTTCAATCTAGGTGTTTCTGCGTGCTGCTCCGGCCCAAAGAGTGCCCGGCGGAAAACGACAACGCAGGCATGTCGGGTGCCACTGTCTGCACCTGCATAGAAAGTTTTGAGCAGATATCTCCTTCCGTTCGGCCGGAATTGAAAGAAGATTGTGCATCTTCAATGTAGGTCGCGGTCAATGACAAAAAGGCGCTTATCTTCAATCTAGGTGTTTCTGCGTGCTGCGCCGGCCCAAAGAGTGCCCGGCGGAAAACGACAACGCAGGCATGTCGGGTGCCACTGTCTGCACCTGCACAGTATGTTTTGAGCAGATATCTTCTTTCGTTCGGCCAGAATTGCAAGACGTTTGTGCATCTGCAATGTAGGTCGCGGTCAATGACAAAAAGGCGCTTATCTTCAATCTAGGTGTTTCTGCGTGCTGCTCCGGCCCAAAGAGTGCCCGGCGGAAAACGACAACGCAGGCATGTCGGGTGCCACTGTCTGCACCTGCACAGAAAGTTTTTAGCAGATATCTCCTTCTATTCGGCCGGAATTGCAAGACGTTTGTGCATCTTCTATTTTCGTCGCGGTCAATGGCAAAAGGCGCTTATCTTCAATCTAGGTGTTTCTGCGTGCTGCGCCGGCCCAAAGAGTGCCCGGCGGAAAACGACAACGCAGGCATTTCGGGTGCCACTGTCTGCACCTGCACAGAAAGTTTTGAGCAGATATCTCCTTCCGTTCGGCCGGAATTGAAAGAAGATTGTGCATCTTCAATGTAGGTCGCGGTCAATGACAAAAAGGCGCTTATCTTCAATCTAGGTGTTTCTGCGTGCTGCGCCGGCCCAAAGAGTGCCCGGCGGAAAACGACAACGCAGGCATGTCGGGTGCCACTGTCTGCACCTGCACAGTATGTTTTGAGCAGATATCTTCTTTCGTTCGGCCGGAATTGCAAGACGTTTGTGCATCTGCAATGTAGGTCGCGGTCAATGACAAAAAGGCGCTTATCTTCAATCTAGGTGTTTCTGCATGCTGCTCCGGCCCAAAGAGTGCCCGGCGGAAAACGACAACGCAGGCATGTCGGGTGCCACTGTCTGCACCTGCACAGAAAGTTTTGAGCAGATATCTCCTTCCATTCGGCCGGAATTGCAAGACGTTTGTGCATCTTCTATTTTCGTCGCGGTCAATGGCAAAAGGCGCTTATCTTCAATCTAGGTGTTTCTGCGTGCTGCGCCGGCCCAAAGAGTGCCCGGCGGAAAACGACAACGCAGGCATGTCGAGTGCCACTGTCTGCACCTGCACAGAAAGTTTTGAGCAGATATCTCCTTCCGTTCGGAGGGAATTGAAAGAAGATTGTGCATCTTCAATGTAGGTCGCGGTAAATGACAAAAAGGCGCTTATCTTCAATCTAGGTGTTTCTGCGTTCTGCGCCGGCCCAAAGACTGCCCGGCGGAAAACGACAACGCAGGCATGTCGGGTGCCACTGTCTGCACCTGCACAGAATGTTTTGAGCAGATGTCTCCTTCCGTTCGGCCGGAATTGAAAGAAGATTGTGCATCTTCAATGTAGGTCGCGGTCAATGACAAAAAGGCGCTTATCTTCAATCTAGGTGTTTCTGCGTGCTGCGCCGGCCCAAAGAGTGCCCGGCGGAAAACGACAACGCAGGCATGTCGGGTGCCACTGTCTGCACCTGCACAGTATGTTTTGAGCAGATATCTTCTTTCGTTCGGCCGGAATTGCAAGACGTTTGTGCATCTGCAATGTAGGTCGCGGTCAATGACAAAAAGGCGCTTATCTTCAATCTAGGTGTTTCTGCGTGCTGCTCCGGCCCAAAGAGTGCCCGGCGGAAAACGACAACGCAGGCATGTCGGGTGCCACTGTCTGCACCTGCACAGAAAGTTTTGAGCAGATATCTCCTTCCATTCGGCCGGAATTGCAAGACGTTTGTGCATCTTCTATTTTCGTCGCGGTCAATGGCAAAAGGCGCTTATCTTCAATCTAGGTGTTTCTGCGTGCTGCGCCGGCCCAAAGAGTGCCCGGCGGAAAACGACAACGCAGGCATGTCGAGTGCCACTGTCTGCACCTGCACAGAATGTTTTGAGCTGATATCTCCTTCCATTCGGCCGGAATTGCAAGAAGTTTGTGCATCTTCTATGTTCGTCGCGGTCAATGACAAAAGGAGCTTATCTTCAATCTAGGTGTTTCTGCGTGCTGCTCCGGCCCAAAGAGTGCCCGGCGGAAAACGACAACGCAGGCATGTCGGGTGCCACTGTCTGCACCTGCACAGAAAGTTTTGAGCAGATATCTCCTTCCGTTCGGCCGGAATTGAAAGAAGATTGTGCATCTTCAATGTAGGTCGCGGTCAATGACAAAAAGGCGCTTATCTTCAATCTAGGTGTTTCTGCGTGCTGCGCCGGCCCAAAGAGTGCCCGGCGGAAAACGACAACGCAGGCATGTCGGGTGCCACTGTCTGCACCTGCACAGTATGTTTTGAGCAGATATCTTCTTTCGTTCGGCCGGAATTGCAAGACGTTTGTGCATCTGCAATGTAGGTCGCGGTCAATGACAAAAAGGCGCTTATCTTCAATCTAGGTGTTTCTGCGTACTGCTCCGGCCCAAAGAGTGCCCGGCGGAAAACGACAACGCAGGCATGTCGGGTGCCACTGTCTGCACCTGCACAGAAAGTTTTGAGCAGATATCTCCTTCCATTCGGCCGGAATTGCAAGACGTTTGTGCATCTTCTATTTTCGTCGCGGTCAATGGCAAAAGGCGCTTATCTTCAATCTAGGTGTTTCTGCGTGCTGCGCCGGCCCAAAGAGTGCCCGGCGGATAACGACAACGCAGGCATGTCGAGTGCCACTGTCTGCACCTGCACAGAAAGTTTTGAGCAGATATCTCCTTCTGTTCGGCCGGAATTGAAAGAAGATTGTGCATCTTCAATGTAGGTCGCGGTCAATGACAAAAAGGCGCTTATCTTCAATCTAGGTGTTTCTGCGTGCTGCGCCGGCCCAAAGAGTGCCCGGCGGAAAACGACAACGCAGGCATGTCGGGTGCCACTGTCTGCACCTGCACAGTATGTTTTGAGCAGATATCTTCTTTCGTTCGGCCGGAATTGCAAGACGTTTGTGCATCTGCAATGTAGGTCGCGGTCAATGACAAAAAGGCGCTTATCTTCAATCTAGGTGTTTCTGCGTGCTGCTCCGGCCCAAAGAGTGCCCGGCGGAAAACGACAACGCAGGCATGTCGGGTGCCACTGTCTGCACCTGCACAGAAAGTTTTGAGCAGATATCTCCTTCCATTCGGCCGGAATTGCAAGACGTTTGTGCATCTTCTATTTTCGTCGCGGTCAATGGCAAAAGGCGCTTATCTTCAATCTAGGTGTTTCTGCGTGTTGCGCCGGCCCAAAGAGTGCCCGGCGGAAAACGACAACGCAGGCATGTCGAGTGCCACTGTCTGCACCTGCACAGAAAGTTTTGAGCAGATATCTCCTTCCGTTCGGCCGGAATTGAAAGAAGATTGTGCATCTTCAATGTAGGTCGCGGTCAATGACAAAAAGGCGCTTATCTTCAATCTAGGTGTTTCTGCGTGCTGCGCCGGCCCAAAGAGTGCCCGGCGGAAAACGACAACGCAGGCATGTCGGGTGCCACTGTCTGCACCTGCACAGTATGTTTTGAGCAGATATCTTCTTTCGTTCGGCCGGAATTGCAAGACGTTTGTGCATCTGCAATGTAGGTCGCGGTCAATGACAAAAAGGCGCTTATCTTCAATCTAGGTGTTTCTGCGTGCTGCTCCGGCCCAAAGAGTGCCCGGCGGAAAACGACAACGCAGGCATGTCGGGTGCCACTGTCTGCACCTGCACAGAAAGTTTTGAGCAGATATCTCCTTCCATTCGGCCGGAATTGCAAGACGTTTGTGCATCTTCTATTTTCGTCGCGGTCAATGGCAAAAGGCGCTTATCTTCAATCTAGGTGTTTCTGCGTGCTGCGCCGGCCCAAAGAGTGCCCGGCGGAAAACGACAACGCAGGCATGTCGAGTGCCACTGTCTGCACCTGCACAGAAAGTTTTGAGCAGATATCTCCTTCCGTTCGGCCGGAATTGAAAGAAGATTGTGCATCTTCAATGTAGGTCGCGGTCAATGACATAAAGGCGCTTATCTTCAATCTAGGTGTTTCTGCGTGCTGCGCCGGCCCAAAGACTGCCCGGCGGAAAACGACAACGCAGGCATGTCGGGTGCCACTGTCTGCACCTGCACAGAATGTTTTGAGCAAATATCTCCTTCCGTTCGGCCGGAATTGAAAGAAGATTGTGCATCTTCAATGTAGGTCGCGGTCAATGACAAAAAGGCGCTTATCTTCAATCTAGGTGTTTCTGCGTGCTGCGCCGGCCCAAAGAGTGCCCGGCGGAAAACGACAACGCAGGCATGTCGGGTGCCACTGTCTACACCTGCACAGAAAGTTTTGAGCAGATATCTCCTTCCATTCGGCCGGAATTGCAAGAAGTTTGTGCATCTTCTATGTTCGTCGCGGTCAATGACAAAAGGAGCTTATCTTCAATCTAGGTGTTTCTGCGTGCTGCTCCGGCCCAAAGAGTGCCCGGCGGAAAACGACAACGCAGGCATGTCGGGTGCCACTGTCTGCACCTGCACAGAAAGTTTTAAGCAGATATCTTCTTTCGTTCGGCCGGAATTGCAAGACGTTCGTGCATCTTCAATATTGGTCGCGGTCAATGTCAAAAAGCCCTTATCTGCAATCTAGGTGTTTCTGCGTGCTGCGCCGGCCCAAAGAGTGCCCGGCTGAAAACGACAATGCAGGCATGTCGGGTGCCACTGTCTGCACCTGCACAGAAAGGTTTGAGCAGATATCTCCTTCCATTCGGCCGGAATTGCAAGACGTTTGTGCATCTTCTATGTTCGTCGCGGTCAATGGCAAAAGGCGCTTATCTTCAATCTAGGTGTTTCTGCGTGCTGCTCCGGCCCAAAGAGTGCCCGGCGGAAAACGACAACGCAGGCATGTCGGGTGCCACTGTCTGCACCTGCACAGAAAGTTTTGAGCAGATATCTCCTTCCATTCGGCCGGAATTGCAAGACGTTTGTGCATCTTCTATGTTCGTCGCGGTCAATGGCAAAAGGCGCTTATCTTCAATCTAGGTGTTTCTGCGTGCTGCGCCGGCCCAAAGAGTGCCCGGCGGAAAACGACAACGCAGGCATGTCGAGTGCCACTGTCTGCACCTGCACAGAAAGTTTTGAGCAGATATCTCCTTCCGTTCGGCCGGAATTGAAAGAAGATTGTGCATCTTCAATGTAGGTCGCGGTCAATGACAAAAAGGCGCTTATCTTCAATCTAGGTGTTTCTGCGTGCTGCGCCGGCCCAAAGAGTGCCCGGCGGAAAACGACAACGCAGGCATGTCGGGTGCCACTGTCTGCACCTGCACAGAAAGTTTTGAGCAGATATCTCCTTCCGTTCGGCCGTAATTGAAAGAAGATTGTGCATCTTCTATGTTTGTCGCGGTCAATGGCAAAAGGCGCTTATCTTCAATGTAGGTGTTTCTGCGTGCTGCTCCGGCTCAAAGAGTGCCCGGCGGAAAACGACAACGCAGGCATGTCGGGTGCCACTGTCTGCACCTGCACAGAATGTTTTGAGCAGATATCTCCTTCCGTTCGGCCGGAATTGAAAGAAGATTGTGCATCTTCAATGTAGGTCGCGGTCAATGACAAAAAGGCGCTTATCTTCAATCTAGGTGTTTCTGCGTGCTGCGCCGGCCCAAAGAGTGCCCGGCGGAAAACGACAACGCAGGCATGTCGGGTGCCACTGTCTACACCTGCACAGAAAGTTTTGAGCAGATATCTCCTTCCATTCGGCCGGAATTGCAAGACGTTTGTGCATCTTCTATGTTCGTCGCGGTCAATGGCAAAAGGCGCTTATCTTCAATCTAGGTGTTTCTGCGTGCTGCGCCGGCCCAAAGAGTGCCCGGCGGAAAACGACAACGCAGGCATGTCGAGTGCCACTGTCTGCACCTGCACAGAATGTTTTGAGCAGATATCTCCTTCCATTCGGCCGGAATTGCAAGAAGTTTGTGCATCTTCTATGTTCGTCGCGGTCAATGACAAAAGGAGCTTATCTTCAATCTAGGTGTTTCTGCGTGCTGCTCCGGCCCAAAGAGTGCCCGGCGGAAAACGACAACGCAGGCATGTCGGGTGCCACTGTCTGCACCTGCACAGAAAGGTTTGAGCAGATATCTCCTTCCGTTCGGCCGGAATTGAAAGAAGATTGTGCATCTTCAATGTAGGTCGCGGTCAATGACAAAAAGGCGCTTATCTTCAATCTAGGTGTTTCTGCGTGCTGCGCCGGCCCAAAGAGTGCCCGGCGGAAAACGACAACGCAGGCATGTCGGGTGCCACTGTCTGCACCTGCACAGTATGTTTTGAGCAGATATCTTCTTTCGTTCGGCCGGAATTGCAAGACGTTTGTGCATCTGCAATGTAGGTCGCGGTCAATGACAAAAAGGCGCTTATCTTCAATCTAGGTGTTTCTGCGTGCTGCTCCGGCCCAAAGAGTGCCCGGCGGAAAACGACAACGCAGGCATGTCGGGTGCCACTGTCTGCACCTGCACAGAAAGTTTTGAGCAGATATCTCCTTCCATTCGGCCGGAATTGCAAGACGTTTGTGCATCTTCTATTTTCGTCGCGGTCAATGGCAAAAGGCGCTTATCTTCAATCTAGGTGTTTCTGCGTGCTGCGCCGGCCCAAAGAGTGCCCGGCGGAAAACGACAACGCAGGCATGTCGAGTGCCACTGTCTGCACCTGCACAGAAAGTTTTGAGCAGATATCTCCTTCCGTTCAGCCGGAATTGAAAGAAGATTGTGCATCTTCAATGTAGGTCGCGGTCAATGACAAAAAGGCGCTTATCTTCAATCTAGGTGTTTCTGCGTGCTGCGCCGGCCCAAAGACTGCCCGGCGGAAAACGACAACGCAGGCATGTCGGGTGCCACTGTCTGCACCTGCACAGAATGTTTTGAGCAAATATCTCCTTCCGTTCGGCCGGAATTGAAAGAAGATTGTGCATCTTCAATGTAGGTCGCGGTCAATGACAAAAAGGCGCTTATCTTCAATCTAGGTGTTTCTGCGTGCTGCGCCGGCCCAAAGAGTGCCCGGCGGAAAACGACAACGCCGGCATGTCGGGTGCCACTGTCTACACCTGCACAGAAAGTTTTGAGCAGATATCTCCTTCCATTCGGCCGGAATTGCAAGAAGTTTGTGCATCTTCTATGTTCGTCGCGGTCAATGACAAAAGGAGCTTATCTTCAATCTAGGTGTTTCTGCGTGCTGCTCCGGCCCAAAGAGTGCCCGGCGGAAAACGACAACGCAGGCATGTCGGGTGCCACTGTCTGCACCTGCACAGAAAGTTTTAAGCAGATATCTTCTTTCGTTCGGCCGGAATTGCAAGACGTTCGTGCATCTTCAATATTGGTCGTGGTCAATGTCAAAAAGCCCTTATCTGCAATCTAGGTGTTTCTGCGTGCTGCGCCGGCCCAAAGAGTGCCCGGCTGAAAACGACAATGCAGGCATGTCGGGTGCCACTGTCTGCACCTGCACAGAAAGGTTTGAGCAGATATCTCCTTCCATTCGGCCGGAATTGCAAGACGTTTGTGCATCTTCTATGTTCGTCGCGGTCAATGGCAAAAGGCGCTTATCTTCAATCTAGGTGTTTCTGCGTGCTGCTCCGGCCCAAAGAGTGCCCGGCGGAAAACGACAACGCAGGCATGTCGGGTGCCACTGTCTACACCTGCACAGAAAGTTTTGAGCAGATATCTCCTTCCATTCGGCCGGAATTGCAAGACGTTTGTGCATCTTCTATGTTCGTCGCGGTCAATGGCAAAAGGCGCTTATTTTCAATCTAGGTGTTTCTGCGTGCTGCGCCGGCCCAAAGAGTGCCCGGCGGAAAACGACAACGCAGGCATGTCGGGTGCCACTGTCTGCACCTGCACAGAAAGTTTTGAGCAGATATCTCCTTCCGTTCGGCCGGAATTGAAAGAAGATTGTGCATCTTCAATGTAGGTCGCGGTCAATGACAAAAAGGCGCTTATCTTCAATCTAGGTGTTTCTGCGTGCTGCGCCGGCCCAAAGAGTGCCCGGCGGAAAACGACAACGCAGGCATGTCGGGTGCCACTGTCTGCACCTGCACAGTATGTTTTGAGCAGATATCTTCTTTCGTTCGGCCGGAATTGCAAGACGTTTGTGCATCTGCAATGTAGGTCGCGGTCAATGACAAAAAGGCGCTTATCTTCAATCTAGGTGTTTCTGCATGCTGCTCCGGCCCAAAGAGTGCCCGGCGGAAAACGACAACGCAGGCATGTCGGGTGCCACTGTCTGCACCTGCACAGAAAGTTTTGAGCAGATATCTCCTTCCATTCGGCCGGAATTGCAAGACGTTTGTGCATCTTCTATTTTCGTCGCGGTCAATGGCAAAAGGCGCTTATCTTCAATCTAGGTGTTTCTGCGTGCTGCGCCGGCCCAAAGAGTGCCCGGCGGAAAACGACAACGCAGGCATGTCGAGTGCCACTGTCTGCACCTGCACAGAAAGTTTTGAGCAGATATCTCCTTCCGTTCGGAGGGAATTGAAAGAAGATTGTGCATCTTCAATGTAGGTCGCGGTAAATGACAAAAAGGCGCTTATCTTCAATCTAGGTGTTTCTGCGTTCTGCGCCGGCCCAAAGACTGCCCGGCGGAAAACGACAACGCAGGCATGTCGGGTGCCACTGTCTGCACCTGCACAGAATGTTTTGAGCAGATATCTCCTTCCGTTCGGCCGGAATTGAAAGAAGATTGTGCATCTTCAATGTAGGTCGCGGTCAATGACAAAAAGGCGCTTATCTTCAATCTAGGTGTTTCTGCGTGCTGCGCCGGCCCAAAGAGTGCCCGGCGGAAAACGACAACGCAGGCATGTCGGGTGCCACTGTCTACACCTGCACAGAAAGTTTTGAGCAGATATCTCCTTCCATTCGGCCGGAATTGCAAGAAGTTTGTGCATCTTCTATGTTCGTCGCGGTCAATGACAAAAGGAGCTTATCTTCAATCTAGGTGTTTCTGCGTGCTGCTCCGGCCCAAAGAGTGCCCGGCGGAAAACGACAACGCAGGCATGTCGGGTGCCACTGTCTGCACCTGCACAGAAAGTTTTGAGCAGATATCTCCTTCCATTCGGCCGGAATTGCAAGACGTTTGTGCATCTTCTATGTTCGTCGCGATCAATGGCAAAAGGCGCTTATCTTCAATCTAGGTGTTTCTGCGTGCTGCGCCGGCCCAAAGAGTGCCCGGCGGAAAACGACAACGCATGCATGTCGAGTGCCACTGTCTGCACCTGCACAGAAAGTTTTGAGCAGATATCTCCTTCCATTCGGCCGGAATTGCAAGACGTTTGTGCATCTTCTATGTTCGTCGCGGTCAATGGCAAAAGGCGCTTATCTTCAATCTAGGTGTTTCTGCGTGCTGCGCCGGCCCAAAGAGTGCCCGGCGGAAAACGACAACGCAGGCATGTCGGGTGCCACTGTCTGCACCTGCACAGAAAGTTTTGAGCAGATATCTCCTTCCGTTCGGCCGGAATTGAAAGAAGATTGTGCATCTTCAATGTAGGTCGCGGACAATGACAAAAAGGCGCTTATCTTCAATCTAGGTGTTTCTGCGTGCTGCGCCGGCCCAAAGAGTGCCCGGCGGAAAACGACAACGCAGGCATGTCGGGTGCCACTGTCTGCACCTGCACAGTATGTTTTGAGCAGATATCTTCTTTCGTTCGGCCGGAATTGCAAGACGTTTGTGCATCTGCAATGTTCGTCGCGGTCAATGACAAAAAGGCGCTTATCTTCAATCTAGGTGTTTCTGCGTGCTGCTCCGGCCCAAAGAGTGCCCGGCGGAAAACGACAACGCAGGCATGTCGGGTGCCACTGTCTGCACCTGCACAGAAAGTTTTGAGCAGATATCTCCTTCCATTCGGCCGGAATTGCAAGACGTTTGTGCATCTTCTATTTTCGTTGCGGTCAATGGCAAAAGGCGCTTATCTTCAATCTAGGTGTTTCTGCGTGCTGCGCCGGCCCAAAGAGTGCCCGGCGGAAAACGACAACGCAGGCATGTCGAGTGCCACTGTCTGCACCTGCACAGAAAGTTTTGAGCAGATATCTCCTTCCGTTCGGCCGGAATTGAAAGAAGTTTGTGCATCTTCAATGTAGGTCGCGGTCAATGACAAAAAGGCGCTTATCTTCAATCTAGGTGTTTCTGCATTCTGCGCCGGCCCAAAGACTGCCCGGCCGAAAACGACAACGCAGGCATGTCGGGTGCCACTGTCTGAAAATGCACAGAATGTTTTGAGCAGATATCTCCTTCCGTTCGGCCGTAATTGAAAGAAGATTGTGCATCTTCTATGTTTGTCGCGGTCAATGGCAAAAGGCGCTTATCTTCAATGTAGGTGTTTCTGCGTGCTGCTCCGGCTCAAAGAGTGCCCGGCGGAAAACGACAACGCAGGCATGTCGGGTGCCACTGTCTGCACCTGCACAGAATGTTTTGAGCAGATATCTCCTTCCGTTCGGCCGGAATTGAAAGAAGATTGTGCATCTTCAATGTAGGTCGCGGTCAATGACAAAAAGGCGCTTATCTTCAATCTAGGTGTTTCTGCGTGCTGCTCCGGCCCAAAGAGTGCCCGGCGGAAAACGACAACGCAGGCATGTCGGGTGCCACTGTCTACACCTGCACAGAAAGTTTTGAGCAGATATCTCCTTCCATTCGGCCGGAATTGCAAGACGTTTGTGCATCTTCTATTTTCGTCGCGGTCAATGGCAAAAGGCGCTTATCTTCAATCTAGGTGTTTCTGCGTGCTGCGCCGGCCCAAAGAGTGCCCGGCGGATAACGACAACGCAGGCATGTCGAGTGCCACTGTCTGCACCTGCACAGAAAGTTTTGAGCAGATATCTCCTTCTGTTCGGCCGGAATTGAAAGAAGATTGTGCATCTTCAATGTAGGTCGCGGTCAATGACAAAAAGGCGCTTATCTTCAATCTAGGTGTTTCTGCGTGCTGCGCCGGCCCAAAGAGTGCCCGGCGGAAAACGACAACGCAGGCATGTCGGGTGCCACTGTCTGCACCTGCACAGTATGTTTTGAGCAGATATCTTCTTTCGTTCGGCCGGAATTGCAAGACGTTTGTGCATCTGCAATGTAGGTCGCGGTCAATGACAAAAAGGCGCTTATCTTCAATCTAGGTGTTTCTGCGTGCTGCTCCGGCCCAAAGAGTGCCCGGCGGAAAACGACAACGCAGGCATGTCGGGTGCCACTGTCTGCACCTGCACAGAAAGTTTTGAGCAGATATCTCCTTCCATTCGGCCGGAATTGCAAGACGTTTGTGCATCTTCTATTTTCGTCGCGGTCAATGGCAAAAGGCGCTTATCTTCAATCTAGGTGTTTCTGCGTGCTGCGCCGGCCCAAAGAGTGCCCGGCGGAAAATGACAACGCAGGCATGTCGAGTGCCACTGTCTGCACCTGCACAGAATGTTTTGAGCAGATATCTCCTTCCATTCGGCCGGAATTGCAAGAAGTTTGTGCATCTTCTATGTTCGTCGCGGTCAATGACAAAAGGAGCTTATCTTCAATCTAGGTGTTTCTGCGTGCTGCTCCGGCCCAAAGAGTGCCCGGCGGAAAACGACAACGCAGGCATGTCGGGTGCCACTGTCTGCACCTGCACAGAAAGTTTTGAGCAGATATCTCCTTCCGTTCGGCCGGAATTGAAAGAAGATTGTGCATCTTCAATGTAGGTCGCGGTCAATGACAAAAAGGCGCTTATCTTCAATCTAGGTGTTTCTGCGTGCTGCGCCGGCCCAAAGAGTGCCCGGCGGAAAACGACAACGCAGGCATGTCGGGTGCCACTGTCTGCACCTGCACAGTATGTTTTGAGCAGATATCTTCTTTCGTTCGGCCGGAATTGCAAGACGTTTGTGCATCTGCAATGTAGGTCGCGGTCAATGACAAAAAGGCGCTTATCTTCAATCTAGGTGTTTCTGCGTGCTGCTCCGGCCCAAAGAGTGCCCGGCGGAAAACGACAACGCAGGCATGTCGGGTGCCACTGTCTGCACCTGCACAGAAAGTTTTGAGCAGATATCTCCTTCCATTCGGCCGGAATTGCAAGACGTTTGTGCATCTTCTATTTTCGTCGCGGTCAATGGCAAAAGGCGCTTATCTTCAATCTAGGTGTTTCTGCGTGCTGCGCCGGCCCAAAGAGTGCCCGGCGGATAACGACAACGCAGGCATGTCGAGTGCCACTGTCTGCACCTGCACAGAAAGTTTTGAGCAGATATCTCCTTCTGTTCGGCCGGAATTGAAAGAAGATTGTGCATCTTCAATGTAGGTCGCGGTCAATGACAAAAAGGCGCTTATCTTCAATCTAGGTGTTTCTGCGTGCTGCGCCGGCCCAAAGAGTGCCCGGCGGAAAACGACAACGCAGGCATGTCGGGTGCCACTGTCTGCACCTGCACAGTATGTTTTGAGCAGATATCTTCTTTCGTTCGGCCGGAATTGCAAGACGTTTGTGCATCTGCAATGTAGGTCGCGGTCAATGACAAAAAGGCGCTTATCTTCAATCTAGGTGTTTCTGCGTGCTGCTCCGGCCCAAAGAGTGCCCGGCGGAAAACGACAACGCAGGCATGTCGGGTGCCACTGTCTGCACCTGCACAGAAAGTTTTGAGCAGATATCTCCTTCCATTCGGCCGGAATTGCAAGACGTTTGTGCATCTTCTATTTTCGTCGCGGTCAATGGCAAAAGGCGCTTATCTTCAATCTAGGTGTTTCTGCGTGTTGCGCCGGCCCAAAGAGTGCCCGGCGGAAAACGACAACGCAGGCATGTCGAGTGCCACTGTCTGCACCTGCACAGAAAGTTTTGAGCAGATATCTCCTTCCGTTCGGCCGGAATTGAAAGAAGATTGTGCATCTTCAATGTAGGTCGCGGTCAATGACAAAAAGGCGCTTATCTTCAATCTAGGTGTTTCTGCGTGCTGCGCCGGCCCAAAGAGTGCCCGGCGGAAAACGACAACGCAGGCATGTCGGGTGCCACTGTCTGCACCTGCACAGTATGTTTTGAGCAGATATCTTCTTTCGTTCGGCCGGAATTGCAAGACGTTTGTGCATCTGCAATGTAGGTCGCGGTCAATGACAAAAAGGCGCTTATCTTCAATCTAGGTGTTTCTGCGTGCTGCTCCGGCCCAAAGAGTGCCCGGCGGAAAACGACAACGCAGGCATGTCGGGTGCCACTGTCTGCACCTGCACAGAAAGTTTTGAGCAGATATCTCCTTCCATTCGGCCGGAATTGCAAGACGTTTGTGCATCTTCTATTTTCGTCGCGGTCAATGGCAAAAGGCGCTTATCTTCAATCTAGGTGTTTCTGCGTGCTGCGCCGGCCCAAAGAGTGCCCGGCGGAAAACGACAACGCAGGCATGTCGAGTGCCACTGTCTGCACCTGCACAGAAAGTTTTGAGCAGATATCTCCTTCCGTTCGGCCGGAATTGAAAGAAGATTGTGCATCTTCAATGTAGGTCGCGGTCAATGACATAAAGGCGCTTATCTTCAATCTAGGTGTTTCTGCGTGCTGCGCCGGCCCAAAGACTGCCCGGCGGAAAACGACAACGCAGGCATGTCGGGTGCCACTGTCTGCACCTGCACAGAATGTTTTGAGCAAATATCTCCTTCCGTTCGGCCGGAATTGAAAGAAGATTGTGCATCTTCAATGTAGGTCGCGGTCAATGACAAAAAGGCGCTTATCTTCAATCTAGGTGTTTCTGCGTGCTGCGCCGGCCCAAAGAGTGCCCGGCGGAAAACGACAACGCAGGCATGTCGGGTGCCACTGTCTACACCTGCACAGAAAGTTTTGAGCAGATATCTCCTTCCATTCGGCCGGAATTGCAAGAAGTTTGTGCATCTTCTATGTTCGTCGCGGTCAATGACAAAAGGAGCTTATCTTCAATCTAGGTGTTTCTGCGTGCTGCTCCGGCCCAAAGAGTGCCCGGCGGAAAACGACAACGCAGGCATGTCGGGTGCCACTGTCTGCACCTGCACAGAAAGTTTTAAGCAGATATCTTCTTTCGTTCGGCCGGAATTGCAAGACGTTCGTGCATCTTCAATATTGGTCGCGGTCAATGTCAAAAAGCCCTTATCTGCAATCTAGGTGTTTCTGCGTGCTGCGCCGGCCCAAAGAGTGCCCGGCTGAAAACGACAATGCAGGCATGTCGGGTGCCACTGTCTGCACCTGCACAGAAAGGTTTGAGCAGATATCTCCTTCCATTCGGCCGGAATTGCAAGACGTTTGTGCATCTTCTATGTTCGTCGCGGTCAATGGCAAAAGGCGCTTATCTTCAATCTAGGTGTTTCTGCGTGCTGCTCCGGCCCAAAGAGTGCCCGGCGGAAAACGACAACGCAGGCATGTCGGGTGCCACTGTCTGCACCTGCACAGAAAGTTTTGAGCAGATATCTCCTTCCATTCGGCCGGAATTGCAAGACGTTTGTGCATCTTCTATGTTCGTCGCGGTCAATGGCAAAAGGCGCTTATCTTCAATCTAGGTGTTTCTGCGTGCTGCGCCGGCCCAAAGAGTGCCCGGCGGAAAACGACAACGCAGGCATGTCGAGTGCCACTGTCTGCACCTGCACAGAAAGTTTTGAGCAGATATCTCCTTCCGTTCGGCCGGAATTGAAAGAAGATTGTGCATCTTCAATGTAGGTCGCGGTCAATGACAAAAAGGCGCTTATCTTCAATCTAGGTGTTTCTGCGTGCTGCGCCGGCCCAAAGAGTGCCCGGCGGAAAACGACAACGCAGGCATGTCGGGTGCCACTGTCTGCACCTGCACAGAAAGTTTTGAGCAGATATCTCCTTCCGTTCGGCCGTAATTGAAAGAAGATTGTGCATCTTCTATGTTTGTCGCGGTCAATGGCAAAAGGCGCTTATCTTCAATGTAGGTGTTTCTGCGTGCTGCTCCGGCTCAAAGAGTGCCCGGCGGAAAACGACAACGCAGGCATGTCGGGTGCCACTGTCTGCACCTGCACAGAATGTTTTGAGCAGATATCTCCTTCCGTTCGGCCGGAATTGAAAGAAGATTGTGCATCTTCAATGTAGGTCGCGGTCAATGACAAAAAGGCGCTTATCTTCAATCTAGGTGTTTCTGCGTGCTGCGCCGGCCCAAAGAGTGCCCGGCGGAAAACGACAACGCAGGCATGTCGGGTGCCACTGTCTACACCTGCACAGAAAGTTTTGAGCAGATATCTCCTTCCATTCGGCCGGAATTGCAAGACGTTTGTGCATCTTCTATGTTCGTCGCGGTCAATGGCAAAAGGCGCTTATCTTCAATCTAGGTGTTTCTGCGTGCTGCGCCGGCCCAAAGAGTGCCCGGCGGAAAACGACAACGCAGGCATGTCGAGTGCCACTGTCTGCACCTGCACAGAATGTTTTGAGCAGATATCTCCTTCCATTCGGCCGGAATTGCAAGAAGTTTGTGCATCTTCTATGTTCGTCGCGGTCAATGACAAAAGGAGCTTATCTTCAATCTAGGTGTTTCTGCGTGCTGCTCCGGCCCAAAGAGTGCCCGGCGGAAAACGACAACGCAGGCATGTCGGGTGCCACTGTCTGCACCTGCACAGAAAGGTTTGAGCAGATATCTCCTTCCGTTCGGCCGGAATTGAAAGAAGATTGTGCATCTTCAATGTAGGTCGCGGTCAATGACAAAAAGGCGCTTATCTTCAATCTAGGTGTTTCTGCGTGCTGCGCCGGCCCAAAGAGTGCCCGGCGGAAAACGACAACGCAGGCATGTCGGGTGCCACTGTCTGCACCTGCACAGTATGTTTTGAGCAGATATCTTCTTTCGTTCGGCCGGAATTGCAAGACGTTTGTGCATCTGCAATGTAGGTCGCGGTCAATGACAAAAAGGCGCTTATCTTCAATCTAGGTGTTTCTGCGTGCTGCTCCGGCCCAAAGAGTGCCCGGCGGAAAACGACAACGCAGGCATGTCGGGTGCCACTGTCTGCACCTGCACAGAAAGTTTTGAGCAGATATCTCCTTCCATTCGGCCGGAATTGCAAGACGTTTGTGCATCTTCTATTTTCGTCGCGGTCAATGGCAAAAGGCGCTTATCTTCAATCTAGGTGTTTCTGCGTGCTGCGCCGGCCCAAAGAGTGCCCGGCGGAAAACGACAACGCA
Source organism: Hyla sarda (assembly GCF_029499605.1). NCBI lineage: Eukaryota > Metazoa > Chordata > Amphibia > Anura > Hylidae > Hyla > Hyla sarda. The sequence goes on from NW_026608277.1 coordinate 398,621, forward strand.
GGCATGTCGAGTGCCACTGTCTGCACCTGCACAGAAAGTTTTGAGCAGATATCTCCTTCCGTTCAGCCGGAATTGAAAGAAGATTGTGCATCTTCAATGTAGGTCGCGGTCAATGACAAAAAGGCGCTTATCTTCAATCTAGGTGTTTCTGCGTGCTGCGCCGGCCCAAAGACTGCCCGGCGGAAAACGACAACGCAGGCATGTCGGGTGCCACTGTCTGCACCTGCACAGAATGTTTTGAGCAAATATCTCCTTCCGTTCGGCCGGAATTGAAAGAAGATTGTGCATCTTCAATGTAGGTCGCGGTCAATGACAAAAAGGCGCTTATCTTCAATCTAGGTGTTTCTGCGTGCTGCGCCGGCCCAAAGAGTGCCCGGCGGAAAACGACAACGCCGGCATGTCGGGTGCCACTGTCTACACCTGCACAGAAAGTTTTGAGCAGATATCTCCTTCCATTCGGCCGGAATTGCAAGAAGTTTGTGCATCTTCTATGTTCGTCGCGGTCAATGACAAAAGGAGCTTATCTTCAATCTAGGTGTTTCTGCGTGCTGCTCCGGCCCAAAGAGTGCCCGGCGGAAAACGACAACGCAGGCATGTCGGGTGCCACTGTCTGCACCTGCACAGAAAGTTTTAAGCAGATATCTTCTTTCGTTCGGCCGGAATTGCAAGACGTTCGTGCATCTTCAATATTGGTCGTGGTCAATGTCAAAAAGCCCTTATCTGCAATCTAGGTGTTTCTGCGTGCTGCGCCGGCCCAAAGAGTGCCCGGCTGAAAACGACAATGCAGGCATGTCGGGTGCCACTGTCTGCACCTGCACAGAAAGGTTTGAGCAGATATCTCCTTCCATTCGGCCGGAATTGCAAGACGTTTGTGCATCTTCTATGTTCGTCGCGGTCAATGGCAAAAGGCGCTTATCTTCAATCTAGGTGTTTCTGCGTGCTGCTCCGGCCCAAAGAGTGCCCGGCGGAAAACGACAACGCAGGCATGTCGGGTGCCACTGTCTACACCTGCACAGAAAGTTTTGAGCAGATATCTCCTTCCATTCGGCCGGAATTGCAAGACGTTTGTGCATCTTCTATGTTCGTCGCGGTCAATGGCAAAAGGCGCTTATTTTCAATCTAGGTGTTTCTGCGTGCTGCGCCGGCCCAAAGAGTGCCCGGCGGAAAACGACAACGCAGGCATGTCGGGTGCCACTGTCTGCACCTGCACAGAAAGTTTTGAGCAGATATCTCCTTCCGTTCGGCCGGAATTGAAAGAAGATTGTGCATCTTCAATGTAGGTCGCGGTCAATGACAAAAAGGCGCTTATCTTCAATCTAGGTGTTTCTGCGTGCTGCGCCGGCCCAAAGAGTGCCCGGCGGAAAACGACAACGCAGGCATGTCGGGTGCCACTGTCTGCACCTGCACAGTATGTTTTGAGCAGATATCTTCTTTCGTTCGGCCGGAATTGCAAGACGTTTGTGCATCTGCAATGTAGGTCGCGGTCAATGACAAAAAGGCGCTTATCTTCAATCTAGGTGTTTCTGCATGCTGCTCCGGCCCAAAGAGTGCCCGGCGGAAAACGACAACGCAGGCATGTCGGGTGCCACTGTCTGCACCTGCACAGAAAGTTTTGAGCAGATATCTCCTTCCATTCGGCCGGAATTGCAAGACGTTTGTGCATCTTCTATTTTCGTCGCGGTCAATGGCAAAAGGCGCTTATCTTCAATCTAGGTGTTTCTGCGTGCTGCGCCGGCCCAAAGAGTGCCCGGCGGAAAACGACAACGCAGGCATGTCGAGTGCCACTGTCTGCACCTGCACAGAAAGTTTTGAGCAGATATCTCCTTCCGTTCGGAGGGAATTGAAAGAAGATTGTGCATCTTCAATGTAGGTCGCGGTAAATGACAAAAAGGCGCTTATCTTCAATCTAGGTGTTTCTGCGTTCTGCGCCGGCCCAAAGACTGCCCGGCGGAAAACGACAACGCAGGCATGTCGGGTGCCACTGTCTGCACCTGCACAGAATGTTTTGAGCAGATATCTCCTTCCGTTCGGCCGGAATTGAAAGAAGATTGTGCATCTTCAATGTAGGTCGCGGTCAATGACAAAAAGGCGCTTATCTTCAATCTAGGTGTTTCTGCGTGCTGCGCCGGCCCAAAGAGTGCCCGGCGGAAAACGACAACGCAGGCATGTCGGGTGCCACTGTCTACACCTGCACAGAAAGTTTTGAGCAGATATCTCCTTCCATTCGGCCGGAATTGCAAGAAGTTTGTGCATCTTCTATGTTCGTCGCGGTCAATGACAAAAGGAGCTTATCTTCAATCTAGGTGTTTCTGCGTGCTGCTCCGGCCCAAAGAGTGCCCGGCGGAAAACGACAACGCAGGCATGTCGGGTGCCACTGTCTGCACCTGCACAGAAAGTTTTGAGCAGATATCTCCTTCCATTCGGCCGGAATTGCAAGACGTTTGTGCATCTTCTATGTTCGTCGCGATCAATGGCAAAAGGCGCTTATCTTCAATCTAGGTGTTTCTGCGTGCTGCGCCGGCCCAAAGAGTGCCCGGCGGAAAACGACAACGCATGCATGTCGAGTGCCACTGTCTGCACCTGCACAGAAAGTTTTGAGCAGATATCTCCTTCCATTCGGCCGGAATTGCAAGACGTTTGTGCATCTTCTATGTTCGTCGCGGTCAATGGCAAAAGGCGCTTATCTTCAATCTAGGTGTTTCTGCGTGCTGCGCCGGCCCAAAGAGTGCCCGGCGGAAAACGACAACGCAGGCATGTCGGGTGCCACTGTCTGCACCTGCACAGAAAGTTTTGAGCAGATATCTCCTTCCGTTCGGCCGGAATTGAAAGAAGATTGTGCATCTTCAATGTAGGTCGCGGACAATGACAAAAAGGCGCTTATCTTCAATCTAGGTGTTTCTGCGTGCTGCGCCGGCCCAAAGAGTGCCCGGCGGAAAACGACAACGCAGGCATGTCGGGTGCCACTGTCTGCACCTGCACAGTATGTTTTGAGCAGATATCTTCTTTCGTTCGGCCGGAATTGCAAGACGTTTGTGCATCTGCAATGTTCGTCGCGGTCAATGACAAAAAGGCGCTTATCTTCAATCTAGGTGTTTCTGCGTGCTGCTCCGGCCCAAAGAGTGCCCGGCGGAAAACGACAACGCAGGCATGTCGGGTGCCACTGTCTGCACCTGCACAGAAAGTTTTGAGCAGATATCTCCTTCCATTCGGCCGGAATTGCAAGACGTTTGTGCATCTTCTATTTTCGTTGCGGTCAATGGCAAAAGGCGCTTATCTTCAATCTAGGTGTTTCTGCGTGCTGCGCCGGCCCAAAGAGTGCCCGGCGGAAAACGACAACGCAGGCATGTCGAGTGCCACTGTCTGCACCTGCACAGAAAGTTTTGAGCAGATATCTCCTTCCGTTCGGCCGGAATTGAAAGAAGTTTGTGCATCTTCAATGTAGGTCGCGGTCAATGACAAAAAGGCGCTTATCTTCAATCTAGGTGTTTCTGCATTCTGCGCCGGCCCAAAGACTGCCCGGCCGAAAACGACAACGCAGGCATGTCGGGTGCCACTGTCTGAAAATGCACAGAATGTTTTGAGCAGATATCTCCTTCCGTTCGGCCGTAATTGAAAGAAGATTGTGCATCTTCTATGTTTGTCGCGGTCAATGGCAAAAGGCGCTTATCTTCAATGTAGGTGTTTCTGCGTGCTGCTCCGGCTCAAAGAGTGCCCGGCGGAAAACGACAACGCAGGCATGTCGGGTGCCACTGTCTGCACCTGCACAGAATGTTTTGAGCAGATATCTCCTTCCGTTCGGCCGGAATTGAAAGAAGATTGTGCATCTTCAATGTAGGTTGCGGTCAATGACAAAAAGGCGCTTATCTTCAATCTAGGTGTTTCTGCGTGCTGCTCCGGCCCAAAGAGTGCCCGGCGGAAAACGACAACGCAGGCATGTCGGGTGCCACTGTCTACACCTGCACAGAAAGTTTTGAGCAGATATCTCCTTCCATTCGGCCGGAATTGCAAGACGTTTGTGCATCTTCTATTTTCGTCGCGGTCAATGGCAAAAGGCGCTTATCTTCAATCTAGGTGTTTCTGCGTGCTGCGCCGGCCCAAAGAGTGCCCGGCGGATAACGACAACGCAGGCATGTCGAGTGCCACTGTCTGCACCTGCACAGAAAGTTTTGAGCAGATATCTCCTTCTGTTCGGCCGGAATTGAAAGAAGATTGTGCATCTTCAATGTAGGTCGCGGTCAATGACAAAAAGGCGCTTATCTTCAATCTAGGTGTTTCTGCGTGCTGCGCCGGCCCAAAGAGTGCCCGGCGGAAAACGACAACGCAGGCATGTCGGGTGCCACTGTCTGCACCTGCACAGTATGTTTTGAGCAGATATCTTCTTTCGTTCGGCCGGAATTGCAAGACGTTTGTGCATCTGCAATGTAGGTCGCGGTCAATGACAAAAAGGCGCTTATCTTCAATCTAGGTGTTTCTGCGTGCTGCTCCGGCCCAAAGAGTGCCCGGCGGAAAACGACAACGCAGGCATGTCGGGTGCCACTGTCTGCACCTGCACAGAAAGTTTTGAGCAGATATCTCCTTCCATTCGGCCGGAATTGCAAGACGTTTGTGCATCTTCTATTTTCGTCGCGGTCAATGGCAAAAGGCGCTTATCTTCAATCTAGGTGTTTCTGCGTGCTGCGCCGGCCCAAAGAGTGCCCGGCGGAAAATGACAACGCAGGCATGTCGAGTGCCACTGTCTGCACCTGCACAGAATGTTTTGAGCAGATATCTCCTTCCATTCGGCCGGAATTGCAAGAAGTTTGTGCATCTTCTATGTTCGTCGCGGTCAATGACAAAAGGAGCTTATCTTCAATCTAGGTGTTTCTGCGTGCTGCTCCGGCCCAAAGAGTGCCCGGCGGAAAACGACAACGCAGGCATGTCGGGTGCCACTGTCTGCACCTGCACAGAAAGTTTTGAGCAGATATCTCCTTCCGTTCGGCCGGAATTGAAAGAAGATTGTGCATCTTCAATGTAGGTCGCGGTCAATGACAAAAAGGCGCTTATCTTCAATCTAGGTGTTTCTGCGTGCTGCGCCGGCCCAAAGAGTGCCCGGCGGAAAACGACAACGCAGGCATGTCGGGTGCCACTGTCTGCACCTGCACAGTATGTTTTGAGCAGATATCTTCTTTCGTTCGGCCGGAATTGCAAGACGTTTGTGCATCTGCAATGTAGGTCGCGGTCAATGACAAAAAGGCGCTTATCTTCAATCTAGGTGTTTCTGCGTGCTGCTCCGGCCCAAAGAGTGCCCGGCGGAAAACGACAACGCAGGCATGTCGGGTGCCACTGTCTGCACCTGCACAGAAAGTTTTGAGCAGATATCTCCTTCCATTCGGCCGGAATTGCAAGACGTTTGTGCATCTTCTATTTTCGTCGCGGTCAATGGCAAAAGGCGCTTATCTTCAATCTAGGTGTTTCTGCGTGCTGCGCCGGCCCAAAGAGTGCCCGGCGGATAACGACAACGCAGGCATGTCGAGTGCCACTGTCTGCACCTGCACAGAAAGTTTTGAGCAGATATCTCCTTCTGTTCGGCCGGAATTGAAAGAAGATTGTGCATCTTCAATGTAGGTCGCGGTCAATGACAAAAAGGCGCTTATCTTCAATATAGGTGTTTCTGCGTGCTGCGCCGGCCCAAAGAGTGCCCGGCGGAAAACGACAACGCAGGCATGTCGGGTGCCACTGTCTGCACCTGCACAGTATGTTTTGAGCAGATATCTTCTTTCGTTCGGCCGGAATTGCAAGACGTTTGTGCATCTGCAATGTAGGTCGCGGTCAATGACAAAAAGGCGCTTATCTTCAATCTAGGTGTTTCTGCGTGCTGCTCCGGCCCAAAGAGTGCCCGGCGGAAAACGACAACGCAGGCATGTCGGGTGCCACTGTCTGCACCTGCACAGAAAGTTTTGAGCAGATATCTCCTTCCATTCGGCCGGAATTGCAAGACGTTTGTGCATCTTCTATTTTCGTCGCGGTCAATGGCAAAAGGCGCTTATCTTCAATCTAGGTGTTTCTGCGTGCTGCGCCGGCCCAAAGAGTGCCCGGCGGAAAATGACAACGCAGGCATGTCGAGTGCCACTGTCTGCACCTGCACAGAATGTTTTGAGCAGATATCTCCTTCCGTTCGGCCGGAATTGAAAGAAGATTGTGCATCTTCAATGTAGGTCGCGGTCAATGACAAAAAGGCGCTTATCTTCAATCTAGGTGTTTCTGCGTGCTGCGCCGGCCCAAAGAGTGCCCGGCGGAAAACGACAACGCAGGCATGTCGGGTGCCACTGTCTGCAACTGCACAGAATGTTTTGAGCAAATATCTCCTTCCGTTCGGCCGGAATTGAAAGAAGATTGTGCATCTTCAATGTAGGTCGCGGTCAATGACAAAAAGGCGCTTATCTTCAATCTAGGTGTTTCTGCGTGCTGCGCCGGCCCAAAGAGTGCCCGGCGGAAAACGACAACGCAGGCATGTCGGGTGCCACTGTCTACACCTGCACAGAAAGTTTTGAGCAGATATCTCCTTCCATTCGGCCGGAATTGCAAGAAGTTTGTGCATCTTCTATGTTCGTCGCGGTCAATGACAAAAGGAGCTTATCTTCAATCTAGGTGTTTCTGCGTGCTGCTCCGGCCCAAAGAGTGCCCGGCGGAAAACGACAACGCAGGCATGTCGGGTGCCACTGTCTGCACCTGCACAGAAAGTTTTAAGCAGATATCTTCCTTCGTTCGGCCGGAATTGCAAGACGTTCGTGCATCTTCAATATTGGTCGCGGTCAATGTCAAAAAGCCCTTATCTGCAATCTAGGTGTTTCTGCGTGCTGCGCCGGCCCAAAGAGTGCCCGGCTGAAAACGACAATGCAGGCATGTCGGGTGCCACTGTCTGCACCTGCACAGAAAGGTTTGAGCAGATATCTCCTTCCATTCGGCCGGAATTGCAAGACGTTTGTGCATCTTCTATGTTCGTCGCGGTCAATGGCAAAAGGCGCTTATCTTCAATCTAGGTGTTTCTGCGTGCTGCTCCGGCCCAAAGAGTGCCCGGCGGAAAACGACAACGCAGGCATGTCGGGTGCCACTGTCTGCACCTGCACAGAAAGTTTTGAGCAGATATCTCCTTCCATTCGGCCGGAATTGCAAGACGTTTGTGCATCTTCTATGTTCGTCGCGGTCAATGGCAAAAGGCGCTTATCTTCAATCTAGGTGTTTCTGCGTGCTGCGCCGGCCCAAAGAGTGCCCGGCGGAAAACGACAACGCAGGCATGTCGAGTGCCACTGTCTGCACCTGCACAGAAAGTTTTGAGCAGATATCTCCTTCCGTTCGGCCGGAATTGAAAGAAGATTGTGCATCTTCAATGTAGGTCGCGGTCAATGACAAAAAGGCGCTTATCTTCAATCTAGGTGTTTCTGCGTGCTGCGCCGGCCCAAAGAGTGCCCGGCGGAAAACGACAACGCAGGCATGTCGGGTGCCACTGTCTGCACCTGCACAGTATGTTTTGAGCAGATATCTTCTTTCGTTCGGCCGGAATTGCAAGACGTTTGTGCATCTGCAATGTAGGTCGCGGTCAATGACAAAAAGGCGCTTATCTTCAATCTAGGTGTTTCTGCGTGCTGCGCCGGCCCAAAGAGTGCCCGGCGGAAAACGACAACGCAGGCATGTCGGGTGCCACTGTCTACACCTGCACAGAAAGTTTTGAGCAGATATCTCCTTCCATTCGGCCGGAATTGCAAGAAGTTTGTGCATCTTCTATGTTCGTCGCGGTCAATGACAAAAGGAGCTTATCTTCAATCTAGGTGTTTCTGCGTGCTGCTCCGGCCCAAAGAGTGCCCGGCGGAAAACGACAACGCAGGCATGTCGGGTGCCACTGTCTGCACCTGCACAGAAAGTTTTGAGCAGATATCTCCTTCCATTCGGCCGGAATTGCAAGACGTTTGTGCATCTTCTATGTTCGTCGCGGTCAATGGCAAAAGGCGCTTATCTTCAATCTAGGTGTTTCTGCGTGCTGCGCCGGCCCAAAGAGTGCCCGGCGGAAAACGACAACGCAGGCATGTCGAGTGCCACTGTCTGCACCTGCACAGAAAGTTTTGAGCAGATATCTCCTTCCATTCGGCCGGAATTGCAAGACGTTTGTGCATCTTCTATGTTCGTCGCGGTCAATGGCAAAAGGCGCTTATCTTCAATCTAGGTGTTTCTGCGTGCTGCGCCGGCCCAAAGAGTGCCCGGCGGAAAACGACAACGCAGGCATGTCGAGTGCCACTGTCTGCACCTGCACAGAAAGTTTTGAGCAGATATCTCCTTCCGTTCGGAGGGAATTGAAAGAAGATTGTGCATCTTCAATGTAGGTCGCGGTAAATGACAAAAAGGCGCTTATCTTCAATCTAGGTGTTTCTGCGTTCTGCGCCGGCCCAAAGACTGCCCGGCGGAAAACGACAACGCAGGCATGTCGGGTGCCACTGTCTGCACCTGCACAGAATGTTTTTAACAGATATCTCCTTCCGTTCGGCCGGAATTGAAAGAAGATTGTGCATCTTCAATGTAGGTCGCGGTCAATGACAAAAAGGCGCTTATCTTCAATCTAGGTGTTTCTGCGTGCTGCGCCGGCCCAAAGAGTGCCCGGCGGAAAACGACAACGCAGGCATGTCGGGTGCCACTGTCTACACTTGCACAGATAGTTTTGAGCAGATATCTCCTTCCATTCGGCCGGAATTGCAAGAAGTTTGTGCATCTTCTATGTTCGTCGCGGTCAATGACAAAAGGAGCTTATCTTCAATCTAGGTGTTTCTGCGTGCTGCTCCGGCCCAAAGAGTGCCCGGCGGAAAACGACAACGCAGGCATGTCGGGTGCCACTGTCTGCACCTGCACAGAAAGTTTTGAGCAGATATCTCCTTCCATTCGGCCGGAATTGCAAGACGTTTGTGCATCTTCTATTTTCGTCGCGGTCAATGGCAAAAGGCGCTTATCTTCAATCTAGGTGTTTCTGCGTGCTGCGCCGGCCCAAAGAGTGCCCGGCGGATAACGACAACGCAGGCATGTCGAGTGCCACTGTCTGCACCTGCACAGAAAGTTTTGAGCAGATATCTCCTTCTGTTCGGCCGGAATTGAAAGAAGATTGTGCATCTTCAATGTAGGTCGCGGTCAATGACAAAAAGGCGCTTATCTTCAATCTAGGTGTTTCTGCGTGCTGCGCCGGCCCAAAGAGTGCCCGGCGGAAAACGACAACGCAGGCATGTCGGGTGCCACTGTCTGCACCTGCACAGTATGTTTTGAGCAGATATCTTCTTTCGTTCGGCCGGAATTGCAAGACGTTTGTGCATCTGCAATGTAGGTCGCGGTCAATGACAAAAAGGCGCTTATCTTCAATCTAGGTGTTTCTGCGTGCTGCTCCGGCCCAAAGAGTGCCCGGCGGAAAACGACAACGCAGGCATGTCGGGTGCCACTGTCTGCACCTGCACAGAAAGTTTTGAGCAGATATCTCCTTCCATTCGGCCGGAATTGCAAGACGTTTGTGCATCTTCTATTTTCGTCGCGGTCAATGGCAAAAGGCGCTTATCTTCAATCTAGGTGTTTCTGCGTGCTGCGCCGGCCCAAAGAGTGCCCGGCGGAAAACGACAACGCAGGCATGTCGAGTGCCACTGTCTGCACCTGCACAGAATGTTTTGAGCAGATATCTCCTTCCATTCGGCCGGAATTGCAAGAAGTTTGTGCATCTTCTATGTTCGTCGCGGTCAATGACAAAAGGAGCTTATCTTCAATCTAGGTGTTTCTGCGTGCTGCTCCGGCCCAAAGAGTGCCCGGCGGAAAACGACAACGCAGGCATGTCGGGTGCCACTGTCTGCACCTGCATAGAAAGTTTTGAGCAGATATCTCCTTCCGTTCGGCCGGAATTGAAAGAAGATTGTGCATCTTCAATGTAGGTCGCGGTCAATGACAAAAAGGCGCTTATCTTCAATCTAGGTGTTTCTGCGTGCTGCGCCGGCCCAAAGAGTGCCCGGCGGAAAACGACAACGCAGGCATGTCGGGTGCCACTGTCTGCACCTGCACAGTATGTTTTGAGCAGATATCTTCTTTCGTTCGGCCGGAATTGCAAGACGTTTGTGCATCTGCAATGTAGGTCGCGGTCAATGACAAAAAGGCGCTTATCTTCAATCTAGGTGTTTCTGCGTGCTGCTCCGGCCCAAAGAGTGCCCGGCGGAAAACGACAACGCAGGCATGTCGGGTGCCACTGTCTGCACCTGCACAGAAAGTTTTTAGCAGATATCTCCTTCTATTCGGCCGGAATTGCAAGACGTTTGTGCATCTTCTATTTTCGTCGCGGTCAATGGCAAAAGGCGCTTATCTTCAATCTAGGTGTTTCTGCGTGCTGCGCCGGCCCAAAGAGTGCCCGGCGGAAAACGACAACGCAGGCATTTCGGGTGCCACTGTCTGCACCTGCACAGAAAGTTTTGAGCAGATATCTCCTTCCGTTCGGCCGGAATTGAAAGAAGATTGTGCATCTTCAATGTAGGTCGCGGTCAATGACAAAAAGGCGCTTATCTTCAATCTAGGTGTTTCTGCGTGCTGCGCCGGCCCAAAGAGTGCCCGGCGGAAAACGACAACGCAGGCATGTCGGGTGCCACTGTCTGCACCTGCACAGTATGTTTTGAGCAGATATCTTCTTTCGTTCGGCCGGAATTGCAAGACGTTTGTGCATCTGCAATGTAGGTCGCGGTCAATGACAAAAAGGCGCTTATCTTCAATCTAGGTGTTTCTGCATGCTGCTCCGGCCCAAAGAGTGCCCGGCGGAAAACGACAACGCAGGCATGTCGGGTGCCACTGTCTGCACCTGCACAGAAAGTTTTGAGCAGATATCTCCTTCCATTCGGCCGGAATTGCAAGACGTTTGTGCATCTTCTATTTTCGTCGCGGTCAATGGCAAAAGGCGCTTATCTTCAATCTAGGTGTTTCTGCGTGCGGCGCCGGCCCAAAGAGTGCCCGGCGGAAAACGACAACGCAGGCATGTCGAGTGCCACTGTCTGCACCTGCACAGAAAGTTTTGAGCAGATATCTCCTTCCGTTCGGAGGGAATTGAAAGAAGATTGTGCATCTTCAATGTAGGTCGCGGTAAATGACAAAAAGGCGCTTATCTTCAATCTAGGTGTTTCTGCGTTCTGCGCCGGCCCAAAGACTGCCCGGCGGAAAACGACAACGCAGGCATGTCGGGTGCCACTGTCTGCACCTGCACAGAATGTTTTGAGCAGATATCTCCTTCCGTTCGGCCGGAATTGAAAAAAGATTGTGCATCTTCAATGTAGGTCGCGGTCAATGACAAAAAGGCGCTTATCTTCAATCTAGGTGTTTCTGCGTGCTGCGCCGGCCCAAAGAGTGCCCGGCGGAAAACGACAACGCAGGCATGTCGGGTGCCACTGTCTACACCTGCACAGAAAGTTTTGAGCAGATATCTCCTTCCATTCGGCCGGAATTGCAAGAAGTTTGTGTATCTTCTATGTTCGTCGCGGTCAATGACAAAAGGAGCTTATCATCAATCTAGGTGTTTCTGCGTGCTGCTCCGTCCCAAAGAGTGCCCGGCGGAAAACGACAACGCAGGCATGTCGGGTGCCACTGTCTGCACCTGCACAGAAAGTTTTGAGCAGATATCTCCTTCCATTCGGCCGGAATTGCAAGACGTTTGTGCATCTTCTATGTTCGTCGCGGTCAATGGCAAAAGGCGCTTATCTTCAATCTAGGTGTTTCTGCGTTCTGCGCCGGCCCAAAGAGTGCCCGGCGGAAAACGACAACGCAGGCATGTCGAGTGCCACTGTCTGCACCTGCACAGAAAGTTTTGAGCAGATATCTCCTTCCATTCGGCCGGAATTGCAAGACGTTTTGGCATCTTCTATGTTCGTCGCGGTCAATGGCAAAAGGCGCTTATCTTCAATCTAGGTGTTTCTGCGTGCTGCGCCGGCCCAAAGAGTGCCCGGCGGAAAACGACAACGCAGGCATGTCGGGTGCCACTGTCTGCACCTGCACAGAAAGTTTTGAGCAGATATCTCCTTCCGTTCGGCCGGAATTGAAAGAAGATTGTGCATCTTCAATGTAGGTCGCGGACAATGACAAAAAGGCGCTTATCTTCAATCTAGGTGTTTCTGCGTGCTGCTCCGGCCCAAAGAGTGCCCGGCGGAAAACGACAACGCAGGCATGTCGGGTGCCACTGTCTGCACCTGCACAGAATGTTTTGAGCAGATATCTCCTTCCGTTCGGCCGGAATTGAAAGAAGATTGTGCATCTTCAATGTAGGTCGCGGTCAATGACAAAAAGGCGCTTATCTTCAATCTAGGTGTTTCTGCGTGCTGCGCCGGCCCAAAGAGTGCCCGGCGGAAAACGACAACGCAGGCATGTCGGGTGCCACTGTCTGCACCTGCACAGTATGTTTTGAGCAGATATCTTCTTTCGTTCGGCCGGAATTGCAAGACGTTTGTGCATCTGCAATGTAGGTCGCGGTCAATGACAAAAAGGCGCTTATCTTCAATCTAGGTGTTTCTGCGTGCTGCTCCGGCCCAAAGAGTGCCCGGCGGAAAACGACAACGCAGGCATGTCGGGTGCCACTGTCTGCACCTGCACAGAAAGTTTTGAGCAGATATCTCCTTCCATTCGGCCGGAATTGCAAGACGTTTGTGCATCTTCTATTTTCGTCGCGGTCAATGGCAAAAGGCGCTTATCTTCAATCTAGGTGTTTCTGCGTGCTGCGCCGGCCCAAAGAGTGCCCGGCAGAAAACGACAACGCAGGCATGTCGAGTGCCACTGTCTGCACCTGCACAGAATGTTTTGAGCAGATATCTCCTTCCATTCGGCCGGAATTGCAAGAAGTTTGTGCATCTTCTATGTTCGTCGCGGTCAATGACAAAAGGAGCTTATCTTCAATCTAGGTGTTTCTGCGTGCTGCTCCGGCCCAAAGAGTGCCCGGCGGAAAACGACAACGCAGGCATGTCGGGTGCCACTGTCTGCACCTGCACAGAAAGTTTTGAGCAGATATCTCCTTCCGTTCGGCCGGAATTGAAAGAAGATTGTGCATCTTCAATGTAGGTCGCGGTCAATGACAAAAAGGCGCTTATCTTCAATCTAGGTGTTTCTGCGTGCTGCGCCGGCCCAAAGAGTGCCCGGCGGAAAACGACAACGCAGGCATGTCGGGTGCCACTGTCTGCACCTGCACAGTATGTTTTGAGCAGATATCTTCTTTCGTTCGGCCGGAATTGCAAGACGTTTGTGCATCTGCAATGTAGGTCGCGGTCAATGACAAAAAGGCGCTTATCTTCAATCTAGGTGTTTCTGCGTGCTGCTCCGGCCCAAAGAGTGCCCGGCGGAAAACGACAACGCAGGCATGTCGGGTGCCACTGTCTGCACCTGCACAGAAAGTTTTGAGCAGATATCTCCTTCCATTCGGCCGGAATTGCAAGACGTTTGTGCATCTATTTTCGTCGCGGTCAATGGCAAAAGGCGCTTATCTTCAATCTAGGTGTTTCTGCGTGCTGCGCCGGCCCAAAGAGTGCCCGGCGGAAAACGACAACGCAGGCATGTCGAGTGCCACTGTCTGCACCTGCACAGAAAGTTTTGAGCAGATATCTCCTTCCGTTCGGCCGGAATTGAAAGAAGATTGTGCATCTTCAATGTAGGTCGCGGTCAATGACAAAAAGGCGCTTATCTTCAATCTAGGTGTTTCTGCGTGCTGCGCCGGCCCAAAGAGTGCCCGGCGGAAAACGACAACGCAGGCATGTCGGGTGCCACTGTCTACACCTGCACAGAAAGTTTTGAGCAGATATCTCCTTCCATTCGGCCGGAATTGCAAGAAGTTTGTGCATCTTCTATGTTCGTCGCGGTCAATGACAAAAGGAGCTTATCTTCAATCTAGGTGTTTCTGCGTGCTGCTCCGGCCCAAAGAGTGCCCGGCGGAAAACGACAACGCAGGCATGTCGGGTGCCACTGTCTGCACCTGCACAGAAAGTTTTAAGCAGATATCTTCTTTCGTTCGGCCGGAATTGCAAGACGTTCGTGCATCTTCAATATTGGTCGCGGTCAATGTCAAAAAGCCCTTATCTGCAATCTAGGTGTTTCTGCGTGCTGCGCCGGCCCAAAGAGTGCCCGGCTGAAAACGACAATGCAGGCATGTCGGGTGCCACTGTCTGCACCTGCACAGAAAGGTTTGAGCAGATATCTCCTTCCATTCGGCCGGAATTGCAAGACGTTTGTGCATCTTCTATGTTCGTCGCGGTCAATGGCAAAAGGCGCTTATCTTCAATCTAGGTGTTTCTGCGTGCTGCTCCGGCCCAAAGAGTGCCCGGCGGAAAACGACAACGCAGGCATGTCGGGTGCCACTGTCTGCACCTGCACAGAAAGTTTTGAGCAGATATCTCCTTCCGTTCGGCCGGAATTGAAAGAAGATTGTGCATCTTCAATGTAGGTCGCGGACAATGACAAAAAGGCGCTTATCTTCAATCTAGGTGTTTCTGCGTGCTGCTCCGGCCCAAAGAGTGCCCGGCGGAAAACGACAACGCAGGCATGTCGGGTGCCACTGTCTGCACCTGCACAGAATGTTTTGAGCAGATATCTCCTTCCGTTCGGCCGGAATTGAAAGAAGATTGTGCATCTTCAATGTAGGTCGCGGTCAATGACAAAAAGGCGCTTATCTTCAATCTAGGTGTTTCTGCGTGCTGCGCCGGCCCAAAGAGTGCCCGGCGGAAAACGACAACGCAGGCATGTCGGGTGCCACTGTCTGCACCTGCACAGTATGTTTTGAGCAGATATCTTCTTTCGTTCGGCCGGAATTGCAAGACGTTTGTGCATCTGCAATGTAGGTCGCGGTCAATGACAAAAAGGCGCTTATCTTCAATCTAGGTGTTTCTGCGTGCTGCTCCGGCCCAAAGAGTGCCCGGCGGAAAACGACAACGCAGGCATGTCGGGTGCCACTGTCTGCACCTGCACAGAAAGTTTTGAGCAGATATCTCCTTCCATTCGGCCGGAATTGCAAGACGTTTGTGCATCTTCTATTTTCGTCGCGGTCAATGGCAAAAGGCGCTTATCTTCAATCTAGGTGTTTCTGCGTGCTGCGCCGGCCCAAAGAGTGCCCGGCAGAAAACGACAACGCAGGCATGTCGAGTGCCACTGTCTGCACCTGCACAGAATGTTTTGAGCAGATATCTCCTTCCATTCGGCCGGAATTGCAAGAAGTTTGTGCATCTTCTATGTTCGTCGCGGTCAATGACAAAAGGAGCTTATCTTCAATCTAGGTGTTTCTGCGTGCTGCTCCGGCCCAAAGAGTGCCCGGCGGAAAACGACAACGCAGGCATGTCGGGTGCCACTGTCTGCACCTGCACAGAAAGTTTTGAGCAGATATCTCCTTCCGTTCGGCCGGAATTGAAAGAAGATTGTGCATCTTCAATGTAGGTCGCGGTCAATGACAAAAAGGCGCTTATCTTCAATCTAGGTGTTTCTGCGTGCTGCGCCGGCCCAAAGAGTGCCCGGCGGAAAACGACAACGCAGGCATGTCGGGTGCCACTGTCTGCACCTGCACAGTATGTTTTGAGCAGATATCTTCTTTCGTTCGGCCGGAATTGCAAGACGTTTGTGCATCTGCAATGTAGGTCGCGGTCAATGACAAAAAGGCGCTTATCTTCAATCTAGGTGTTTCTGCGTGCTGCTCCGGCCCAAAGAGTGCCCGGCGGAAAACGACAACACAGGCATGTCGGGTGCCACTGTCTGCACCTGCACAGAAAGTTTTGAGCAGATATCTCCTTCCATTCGGCCGGAATTGCAAGACGTTTGTGCATCTATTTTCGTCGCGGTCAATGGCAAAAGGCGCTTATCTTCAATCTAGGTGTTTCTGCGTGCTGCGCCGGCCCAAAGAGTGCCCGGCGGAAAACGACAACGCAGGCATGTCGAGTGCCACTGTCTGCACCTGCACAGAAAGTTTTGAGCAGATATCTCCTTCCGTTCGGCCGGAATTGAAAGAAGATTGTGCATCTTCAATGTAGGTCGCGGTCAATGACAAAAAGGCGCTTATCTTCAATCTAGGTGTTTCTGCGTGCTGCGCCGGCCCAAAGACTGCCCGGCGGAAAACGACAACGCAGGCATGTCGGGTGCCACTGTCTGCACCTGCACAGAATGTTTTGAGCAAATATCTCCTTCCGTTCGGCCGGAATTGAAAGAAGATTGTGCATCTTCAATGTAGGTCGCGGTCAATGACAAAAAGGCGCTTATCTTCAATCTAGGTGTTTCTGCGTGCTGCGCCGGCCCAAAGAGTGCCCGGCGGAAAACGACAACGCAGGCATGTCGGGTGCCACTGTCTACACCTGCACAGAAAGTTTTGAGCAGATATCTCCTTCCATTCGGCCGGAATTGCAAGAAGTTTGTGCATCTTCTATGTTCGTCGCGGTCAATGACAAAAGGAGCTTATCTTCAATCTAGGTGTTTCTGCGTGCTGCTCCGGCCCAAAGAGTGCCCGGCGGAAAACGACAACGCAGGCATGTCGGGTGCCACTGTCTGCACCTGCACAGAAAGTTTTAAGCAGATATCTTCTTTCGTTCGGCCGGAATTGCAAGACGTTCGTGCATCTTCAATATTGGTCGCGGTCAATGTCAAAAAGCCCTTATTATCTGCAATCTAGGTGTTTCTGCGTGCTGCGCCGGCCCAAAGAGTGCCCGGCTGAAAACGACAATGCAGGCATGTCGGGTGCCACTGTCTGCACCTGCACAGAAAGGTTTGAGCAGATATCTCCTTCCATTCGGCCGGAATTGCAAGACGTTTGTGCATCTTCTATGTTCGTCGCGGTCAATGGCAAAAGGCGCTTATCTTCAATCTAGGTGTTTCTGCGTGCTGCTCCGGCCCAAAGAGTGCCCGGCGGAAAACGACAACGCAGGCATGTCGGGTGCCACTGTCTGCACCTGCACAGAAAGTTTTAAGCAGATATCTCCTTCCATTCGGCCGGAATTGCAAGACGTTTGTGCATCTTCTATGTTCGTCGCGGTCAATAGCAAAAGGCGCTTATCTTCAATCTAGGTGTTTCTGCGTGCTGCGCCGGCCCAAAGAGTGCCCGGCGGAAAACGACAACGCAGGCATGTCGAGTGCCACTGTCTGCACCTGCACAGAAAGTTTTGAGCAGATATCTCCTTCCGTTCGGCCGGAATTGAAAGAAGATTGTGCATCTTCAATGTAGGTCGCGGTCAATAACAAAAAGGCGCTTATCTTCAATCTAGGTGTTTCTGCGTGCTGCGCCGGCCCAAAGAGTGCCCGGCGGAAAACGACAACGCAGGCATGTCGGGTGCCACTGTCTACACCTGCACAGAAAGTTTTGAGCAGATATCTCCTTCCATTCGGCCGGAATTGCAAGAAGTTTGTGCATCTTCTATGTTCGTCGCGGTCAATGACAAAAGGAGCTTATCTTCAATCTAGGTGTTTCTGCGTGCTGCTCCGGCCCAAAGAGTGCCCGGCGGAAAACGACAACGCAGGCATGTCGGGTGCCACTGTCTGCACCTGCACAGAAAGTTTTGAGCAGATATCTCCTTCCATTCGGCCGGAATTGCAAGACGTTTGTGCATCTTCTATGTTCGTCGCGATCAATGGCAAAAGGCGCTTATCTTCAATCTAGGTGTTTCTGCGTGCTGCGCCGGCCCAAAGAGTGCCCGGCGGAAAACGACAACGCATGCATGTCGAGTGCCACTGTCTGCACCTGCACAGAAAGTTTTGAGCAGATATCTCCTTCCATTCGGCCGGAATTGCAAGACGTTTGTGCATCTTCTATGTTCGTCGCGGTCAATGGCAAAAGGCGCTTATCTTCAATCTAGGTGTTTCTGCGTGCTGCGCCGGCCCAAAGAGTGCCCGGCGGAAAACGACAACGCAGGCATGTCGGGTGCCACTGTCTGCACCTGCACAGAAAGTTTTGAGCAGATATCTCCTTCCGTTCGGCCGGAATTGAAAGAAGATTGTGCATCTTCAATGTAGGTCGCGGACAATGACAAAAAGGCGCTTATCTTCAATCTAGGTGTTTCTGCGTGCTGCGCCGGCCCAAAGAGTGCCCGGCGGAAAACGACAACGCAGGCATGTCGGGTGCCACTGTCTGCACCTGCACAGTATGTTTTGAGCAGATATCTTCTTTCGTTCGGCCGGAATTGCAAGACGTTTGTGCATCTGCAATGTTCGTCGCGGTCAATGACAAAAAGGCGCTTATCTTCAATCTAGGTGTTTCTGCGTGCTGCTCCGGCCCAAAGAGTGCCCGGCGGAAAACGACAACGCAGGCATGTCGGGTGCCACTGTCTGCACCTGCACAGAAAGTTTTGAGCAGATATCTCCTTCCATTCGGCCGGAATTGCAAGACGTTTGTGCATCTTCTATTTTCGTTGCGGTCAATGGCAAAAGGCGCTTATCTTCAATCTAGGTGTTTCTGCGTGCTGCGCCGGCCCAAAGAGTGCCCGGCGGAAAACGACAACGCAGGCATGTCGAGTGCCACTGTCTGCACCTGCACAGAAAGTTTTGAGCAGATATCTCCTTCCGTTCGGCCGGAATTGAAAGAAGTTTGTGCATCTTCAATGTAGGTCGCGGTCAATGACAAAAAGGCGCTTATCTTCAATCTAGGTGTTTCTGCATTCTGCGCCGGCCCAAAGACTGCCCGGCCGAAAACGACAACGCAGGCATGTCGGGTGCCACTGTCTGAAAATGCACAGAATGTTTTGAGCAGATATCTCCTTCCGTTCGGCCGTAATTGAAAGAAGATTGTGCATCTTCTATGTTTGTCGCGGTCAATGGCAAAAGGCGCTTATCTTCAATGTAGGTGTTTCTGCGTGCTGCTCCGGCTCAAAGAGTGCCCGGCGGAAAACGACAACGCAGGCATGTCGGGTGCCACTGTCTGCACCTGCACAGAATGTTTTGAGCAGATATCTCCTTCCGTTCGGCCGGAATTGAAAGAAGATTGTGCATCTTCAATGTAGGTCGCGGTCAATGACAAAAAGGCGCTTATCTTCAATCTAGGTGTTTCTGCGTGCTGCTCCGGCCCAAAGAGTGCCCGGCGGAAAACGACAACGCAGGCATGTCGGGTGCCACTGTCTACACCTGCACAGAAAGTTTTGAGCAGATATCTCCTTCCATTCGGCCGGAATTGCAAGACGTTTGTGCATCTTCTATTTTCGTCGCGGTCAATGGCAAAAGGCGCTTATCTTCAATCTAGGTGTTTCTGCGTGCTGCGCCGGCCCAAAGAGTGCCCGGCGGATAACGACAACGCAGGCATGTCGAGTGCCACTGTCTGCACCTGCACAGAAAGTTTTGAGCAGATATCTCCTTCTGTTCGGCCGGAATTGAAAGAAGATTGTGCATCTTCAATGTAGGTCGCGGTCAATGACAAAAAGGCGCTTATCTTCAATCTAGGTGTTTCTGCGTGCTGCGCCGGCCCAAAGAGTGCCCGGCGGAAAACGACAACGCAGGCATGTCGGGTGCCACTGTCTGCACCTGCACAGTATGTTTTGAGCAGATATCTTCTTTCGTTCGGCCGGAATTGCAAGACGTTTGTGCATCTGCAATGTAGGTCGCGGTCAATGACAAAAAGGCGCTTATCTTCAATCTAGGTGTTTCTGCGTGCTGCTCCGGCCCAAAGAGTGCCCGGCGGAAAACGACAACGCAGGCATGTCGGGTGCCACTGTCTGCACCTGCACAGAAAGTTTTGAGCAGATAT
The DNA here is from genome assembly GCF_029499605.1 of Hyla sarda. Classification (NCBI taxonomy): domain Eukaryota; kingdom Metazoa; phylum Chordata; class Amphibia; order Anura; family Hylidae; genus Hyla; species Hyla sarda. Next base: position 418,320 of record NW_026608277.1, read on the forward strand.
CTCCTTCCATTCGGCCGGAATTGCAAGACGTTTGTGCATCTTCTATTTTCGTCGCGGTCAATGGCAAAAGGCGCTTATCTTCAATCTAGGTGTTTCTGCGTGCTGCGCCGGCCCAAAGAGTGCCCGGCGGAAAATGACAACGCAGGCATGTCGAGTGCCACTGTCTGCACCTGCACAGAATGTTTTGAGCAGATATCTCCTTCCATTCGGCCGGAATTGCAAGAAGTTTGTGCATCTTCTATGTTCGTCGCGGTCAATGACAAAAGGAGCTTATCTTCAATCTAGGTGTTTCTGCGTGCTGCTCCGGCCCAAAGAGTGCCCGGCGGAAAACGACAACGCAGGCATGTCGGGTGCCACTGTCTGCACCTGCACAGAAAGTTTTGAGCAGATATCTCCTTCCGTTCGGCCGGAATTGAAAGAAGATTGTGCATCTTCAATGTAGGTCGCGGTCAATGACAAAAAGGCGCTTATCTTCAATCTAGGTGTTTCTGCGTGCTGCGCCGGCCCAAAGAGTGCCCGGCGGAAAACGACAACGCAGGCATGTCGGGTGCCACTGTCTGCACCTGCACAGTATGTTTTGAGCAGATATCTTCTTTCGTTCGGCCGGAATTGCAAGACGTTTGTGCATCTGCAATGTAGGTCGCGGTCAATGACAAAAAGGCGCTTATCTTCAATCTAGGTGTTTCTGCGTGCTGCTCCGGCCCAAAGAGTGCCCGGCGGAAAACGACAACGCAGGCATGTCGGGTGCCACTGTCTGCACCTGCACAGAAAGTTTTGAGCAGATATCTCCTTCCATTCGGCCGGAATTGCAAGACGTTTGTGCATCTTCTATTTTCGTCGCGGTCAATGGCAAAAGGCGCTTATCTTCAATCTAGGTGTTTCTGCGTGCTGCGCCGGCCCAAAGAGTGCCCGGCGGATAACGACAACGCAGGCATGTCGAGTGCCACTGTCTGCACCTGCACAGAAAGTTTTGAGCAGATATCTCCTTCTGTTCGGCCGGAATTGAAAGAAGATTGTGCATCTTCAATGTAGGTCGCGGTCAATGACAAAAAGGCGCTTATCTTCAATATAGGTGTTTCTGCGTGCTGCGCCGGCCCAAAGAGTGCCCGGCGGAAAACGACAACGCAGGCATGTCGGGTGCCACTGTCTGCACCTGCACAGTATGTTTTGAGCAGATATCTTCTTTCGTTCGGCCGGAATTGCAAGACGTTTGTGCATCTGCAATGTAGGTCGCGGTCAATGACAAAAAGGCGCTTATCTTCAATCTAGGTGTTTCTGCGTGCTCCTCCGGCCCAAAGAGTGCCCGGCGGAAAACGACAACGCAGGCATGTCGGGTGCCACTGTCTGCACCTGCACAGAAAGTTTTGAGCAGATATCTCCTTCCATTCGGCCGGAATTGCAAGACGTTTGTGCATCTTCTATTTTCGTCGCGGTCAATGGCAAAAGGCGCTTATCTTCAATCTAGGTGTTTCTGCGTGCTGCGCCGGCCCAAAGAGTGCCCGGCGGAAAACGACAACGCAGGCATGTCGAGTGCCACTGTCTGCACCTGCACAGAAAGTTTTGAGCAGATATCTCCTTCCGTTCGGCCGGAATTGAAAGAAGATTGTGCATCTTCAATGTAGGTCGCGGTCAATGACAAAAAGGCGCTTATCTTCAATCTAGGTGTTTCTGCGTGCTGCGCCGGCCCAAAGAGTGCCCGGCGGAAAACGACAACGCAGGCATGTCGGGTGCCACTGTCTGCACCTGCACAGAATGTTTTGAGCAAATATCTCCTTCCGTTCGGCCGGAATTGAAAGAAGATTGTGCATCTTCAATGTAGGTCGCGGTCAATGACAAAAAGGCGCTTATCTTCAATCTAGGTGTTTCTGCGTGCTGCGCCGGCCCAAAGAGTGCCCGGCGGAAAACGACAACGCAGGCATGTCGGGTGCCACTGTCTACACCTGCACAGAAAGTTTTGAGCAGATATCTCCTTCCATTCGGCCGGAATTGCAAGAAGTTTGTGAATCTTCTATGTTCGTCGCGGTCAATGACAAAAGGAGCTTATCTTCAATCTAGGTGTTTCTGCGTGCTGCTCCGGCCCAAAGAGTGCCCGGCGGAAAACGACAACGCAGGCATGTCGGGTGCCACTGCCTGCACCTGCACAGAAAGTTTTAAGCAGATATCTTCCTTCGTTCGGCCGGAATTGCAAGACGTTCGTGCATCTTCAATATTGGTCGCGGTCAATGTCAAAAAGCCCTTATCTGCAATCTAGGTGTTTCTGCGTGCTGCGCCGGCCCAAAGAGTGCCCGGCTGAAAACGACAATGCAGGCATGTCGGGTGCCACTGTCTGCACCTGCACAGAAAGGTTTGAGCAGATATCTCCTTCCATTCGGCCGGAATTGCAAGACGTTTGTGCATCTTCTATGTTCGTCGCGGTCAATGGCAAAAGGCGCTTATCTTCAATCTAGGTGTTTCTGCGTGCTGCTCCGGCCCAAAGAGTGCCCGGCGGAAAACGACAACGCAGGCATGTCGGGTGCCACTGTCTGCACCTGCACAGAAAGTTTTGAGCAGATATCTCCTTCCATTCGGCCGGAATTGCAAGACGTTTGTGCATCTTCTATGTTCGTCGCGGTCAATGGCAAAAGGCGCTTATCTTCAATCTAGGTGTTTCTGCGTGCTGCGCCGGCCCAAAGAGTGCCCGGCGGAAAACGACAACGCAGGCATGTCGAGTGCCACTGTCTGCACCTGCACAGAAAGTTTTGAGCAGATATCTCCTTCCGTTCGGCCGGAATTGAAAGAAGATTGTGCATCTTCAATGTAGGTCGCGGTCAATGACAAAAAGGCGCTTATCTTCAATCTAGGTGTTTCTGCGTGCTGCGCCGGCCCAAAGAGTGCCCGGCGGAAAACGACAACGCAGGCATGTCGGGTGCCACTGTCTGCACCTGCACAGTATGTTTTGAGCAGATATCTTCTTTCGTTCGGCCGGAATTGCAAGACGTTTGTATATCTGCAATGTAGGTCGCGGTCAATGACAAAAAGGCGCTTATCTTCAATCTAGGTGTTTCTGCGTGCTGCGCCGGCCCAAAGAGTGCCCGGCGGAAAACGACAACGCAGGCATGTCGGGTGCCACTGTCTACACCTGCACAGAAAGTTTTGAGCAGATATCTCCTTCCATTCGGCCGGAATTGCAAGAAGTTTGTGCATCTTCTATGTTCGTCGCGGTCAATGACAAAAGGAGCTTATCTTCAATCTAGGTGTTTCTGCGTGCTGCTCCGGCCCAAAGAGTGCCCGGCGGAAAACGACAACGCAGGCATGTCGGGTGCCACTGTCTGCACCTGCACAGAAAGTTTTGAGCAGATATCTCCTTCCATTCGGCCGGAATTGCAAGACGTTTGTGCATCTTCTATGTTCGTCGCGGTCAATGGCAAAAGGCGCTTATCTTCAATCTAGGTGTTTCTGCGTGCTGCGCCGGCCCAAAGAGTGCCCGGCGGAAAACGACAACGCAGGCATGTCGAGTGCCACTGTCTGCACCTGCACAGAAAGTTTTGAGCAGATATCTCCTTCCATTCGGCCGGAATTGCAAGACGTTTGTGCATCTTCTATGTTCGTCGCGGTCAATGGCAAAAGGCGCTTATCTTCAATCTAGGTGTTTCTGCGTGCTGCGCCGGCCCAAAGAGTGCCCGGCGGATAACGACAACGCAGGCATGTCGAGTGCCACTGTCTGCACCTGCACAGAAAGTTTTGAGCAGATATCTCCTTCCGTTCGGAGGGAATTGAAAGAAGATTGTGCATCTTCAATGTAGGTCGCGGTAAATGACAAAAAGGCGCTTATCTTCAATCTAGGTGTTTCTGCGTTCTGCGCCGGCCCAAAGACTGCCCGGCGGAAAACGACAACGCAGGCATGTCGGGTGCCACTGTCTGCACCTGCACAGAATGTTTTTAACAGATATCTCCTTCCGTTCGGCCGGAATTGAAAGAAGATTGTGCATCTTCAATGTAGGTCGCGGTCAATGACAAAAAGGCGCTTATCTTCAATCTAGGTGTTTCTGCGTGCTGCGCCGGCCCAAAGAGTGCCCGGCGGAAAACGACAACGCAGGCATGTCGGGTGCCACTGTCTACACTTGCACAGAAAGTTTTGAGCAGATATCTCCTTCCATTCGGCCGGAATTGCAAGAAGTTTGTGCATCTTCTATGTTCGTCGCGGTCAATGACAAAAGGAGCTTATCTTCAATCTAGGTGTTTCTGCGTGCTGCTCCGGCCCAAAGAGTGCCCGGCGGAAAACGACAACGCAGGCATGTCGGGTGCCACTGTCTGCACCTGCACAGAAAGTTTTGAGCAGATATCTCCTTCCATTCGGCCGGAATTGCAAGACGTTTGTGCATCTTCTATTTTCGTCGCGGTCAATGGCAAAAGGCGCTTATCTTCAATCTAGGTGTTTCTGCGTGCTGCGCCGGCCCAAAGAGTGCCCGGCGGATAACGACAACGCAGGCATGTCGAGTGCCACTGTCTGCACCTGCACAGAAAGTTTTGAGCAGATATCTCCTTCTGTTCGGCCGGAATTGAAAGAAGATTGTGCATCTTCAATGTAGGTCGCGGTCAATGACAAAAAGGCGCTTATCTTCAATCTAGGTGTTTCTGCGTGCTGCGCCGGCCCAAAGAGTGCCCGGCGGAAAACGACAACGCAGGCATGTCGGGTGCCACTGTCTGCACCTGCACAGTATGTTTTGAGCAGATATCTTCTTTCGTTCGGCCGGAATTGCAAGACGTTTGTGCATCTGCAATGTAGGTCGCGGTCAATGACAAAAAGGCGCTTATCTTCAATCTAGGTGTTTCTGCGTGCTGCTCCGGCCCAAAGAGTGCCCGGCGGAAAACGACAACGCAGGCATGTCGGGTGCCACTGTCTGCACCTGCACAGAAAGTTTTGAGCAGATATCTCCTTCCATTCGGCCGGAATTGCAAGACGTTTGTGCATCTTCTATTTTCGTCGCGGTCAATGGCAAAAGGCGCTTATCTTCAATCTAGGTGTTTCTGCGTGCTGCGCCGGCCCAAAGAGTGCCCGGCGGAAAACGACAACGCAGGCATGTCGAGTGCCACTGTCTGCACCTGCACAGAATGTTTTGAGCAGATATCTCCTTCCATTCGGCCGGAATTGCAAGAAGTTTGTGCATCTTCTATGTTCGTCGCGGTCAATGACAAAAGGAGCTTATCTTCAATCTAGGTGTTTCTGCGTGCTGCTCCGGCCCAAAGAGTGCCCGGCGGAAAACGACAACGCAGGCATGTCGGGTGCCACTGTCTGCACCTGCATAGAAAGTTTTGAGCAGATATCTCCTTCCGTTCGGCCGGAATTGAAAGAAGATTGTGCATCTTCAATGTAGGTCGCGGTCAATGACAAAAAGGCGCTTATCTTCAATCTAGGTGTTTCTGCGTGCTGCGCCGGCCCAAAGAGTGCCCGGCGGAAAACGACAACGCAGGCATGTCGGGTGCCACTGTCTGCACCTGCACAGTATGTTTTGAGCAGATATCTTCTTTCGTTCGGCCGGAATTGCAAGACGTTTGTGCATCTGCAATGTAGGTCGCGGTCAATGACAAAAAGGCGCTTATCTTCAATCTAGGTGTTTCTGCGTGCTGCTCCGGCCCAAAGAGTGCCCGGCGGAAAACGACAACGCAGGCATGTCGGGTGCCACTGTCTGCACCTGCACAGAAAGTTTTTAGCAGATATCTCCTTCTATTCGGCCGGAATTGCAAGACGTTTGTGCATCTTCTATTTTCGTCGCGGTCAATGGCAAAAGGCGCTTATCTTCAATCTAGGTGTTTCTGCGTGCTGCGCCGGCCCAAAGAGTGCCCGGCGGAAAACGACAACGCAGGCATTTCGGGTGCCACTGTCTGCACCTGCACAGAAAGTTTTGAGCAGATATCTCCTTCCGTTCGGCCGGAATTGAAAGAAGATTGTGCATCTTCAATGTAGGTCGCGGTCAATGACAAAAAGGCGCTTATCTTCAATCTAGGTGTTTCTGCGTGCTGCGCCGGCCCAAAGAGTGCCCGGCGGAAAACGACAACGCAGGCATGTCGGGTGCCACTGTCTGCACCTGCACAGTATGTTTTGAGCAGATATCTTCTTTCGTTCGGCCGGAATTGCAAGACGTTTGTGCATCTGCAATGTAGGTCGCGGTCAATGACAAAAAGGCGCTTATCTTCAATCTAGGTGTTTCTGCATGCTGCTCCGGCCCAAAGAGTGCCCGGCGGAAAACGACAACGCAGGCATGTCGGGTGCCACTGTCTGCACCTGCACAGAAAGTTTTGAGCAGATATCTCCTTCCATTCGGCCGGAATTGCAAGACGTTTGTGCATCTTCTATTTTCGTCGCGGTCAATGGCAAAAGGCGCTTATCTTCAATCTAGGTGTTTCTGCGTGCTGCGCCGGCCCAAAGAGTGCCCGGCGGAAAACGACAACGCAGGCATGTCGAGTGCCACTGTCTGCACCTGCACAGAAAGTTTTGAGCAGATATCTCCTTCCGTTCGGAGGGAATTGAAAGAAGATTGTGCATCTTCAATGTAGGTCGCGGTAAATGACAAAAAGGCGCTTATCTTCAATCTAGGTGTTTCTGCGTTCTGCGCCGGCCCAAAGACTGCCCGGCGGAAAACGACAACGCAGGCATGTCGGGTGCCACTGTCTGCACCTGCACAGAATGTTTTGAGCAGATATCTCCTTCCGTTCGGCCGGAATTGAAAGAAGATTGTGCATCTTCAATGTAGGTCGCGGTCAATGACAAAAAGGCGCTTATCTTCAATCTAGGTGTTTCTGCGTGCTGCGCCGGCCCAAAGAGTGCCCGGCGGAAAACGACAACGCAGGCATGTCGGGTGCCACTGTCTACACCTGCACAGAAAGTTTTGAGCAGATATCTCCTTCCATTCGGCCGGAATTGCAAGAAGTTTGTGTATCTTCTATGTTCGTCGCGGTCAATGACAAAAGGAGCTTATCATCAATCTAGGTGTTTCTGCGTGCTGCTCCGTCCCAAAGAGTGCCCGGCGGAAAACGACAACGCAGGCATGTCGGGTGCCACTGTCTGCACCTGCACAGAAAGTTTTGAGCAGATATCTCCTTCCATTCGGCCGGAATTGCAAGACGTTTGTGCATCTTCTATGTTCGTCGCGGTCAATGGCAAAAGGCGCTTATCTTCAATCTAGGTGTTTCTGCGTTCTGCGCCGGCCCAAAGAGTGCCCGGCGGAAAACGACAACGCAGGCATGTCGAGTGCCACTGTCTGCACCTGCACAGAAAGTTTTGAGCAGATATCTCCTTCCATTCGGCCGGAATTGCAAGACGTTTTGGCATCTTCTATGTTCGTCGCGGTCAATGGCAAAAGGCGCTTATCTTCAATCTAGGTGTTTCTGCGTGCTGCGCCGGCCCAAAGAGTGCCCGGCGGAAAACGACAACGCAGGCATGTCGGGTGCCACTGTCTGCACCTGCACAGAAAGTTTTGAGCAGATATCTCCTTCCGTTCGGCCGGAATTGAAAGAAGATTGTGCATCTTCAATGTAGGTCGCGGACAATGACAAAAAGGCGCTTATCTTCAATCTAGGTGTTTCTGCGTGCTGCTCCGGCCCAAAGAGTGCCCGGCGGAAAACGACAACGCAGGCATGTCGGGTGCCACTGTCTGCACCTGCACAGAATGTTTTGAGCAGATATCTCCTTCCGTTCGGCCGGAATTGAAAGAAGATTGTGCATCTTCAATGTAGGTCGCGGTCAATGACAAAAAGGCGCTTATCTTCAATCTAGGTGTTTCTGCGTGCTGCGCCGGCCCAAAGAGTGCCCGGCGGAAAACGACAACGCAGGCATGTCGGGTGCCACTGTCTGCACCTGCACAGTATGTTTTGAGCAGATATCTTCTTTCGTTCGGCCGGAATTGCAAGACGTTTGTGCATCTGCAATGTAGGTCGCGGTCAATGACAAAAAGGCGCTTATCTTCAATCTAGGTGTTTCTGCGTGCTGCTCCGGCCCAAAGAGTGCCCGGCGGAAAACGACAACGCAGGCATGTCGGGTGCCACTGTCTGCACCTGCACAGAAAGTTTTGAGCAGATATCTCCTTCCATTCGGCCGGAATTGCAAGACGTTTGTGCATCTTCTATTTTCGTCGCGGTCAATGGCAAAAGGCGCTTATCTTCAATCTAGGTGTTTCTGCGTGCTGCGCCGGCCCAAAGAGTGCCCGGCAGAAAACGACAACGCAGGCATGTCGAGTGCCACTGTCTGCACCTGCACAGAATGTTTTGAGCAGATATCTCCTTCCATTCGGCCGGAATTGCAAGAAGTTTGTGCATCTTCTATGTTCGTCGCGGTCAATGACAAAAGGAGCTTATCTTCAATCTAGGTGTTTCTGCGTGCTGCTCCGGCCCAAAGAGTGCCCGGCGGAAAACGACAACGCAGGCATGTCGGGTGCCACTGTCTGCACCTGCACAGAAAGTTTTGAGCAGATATCTCCTTCCGTTCGGCCGGAATTGAAAGAAGATTGTGCATCTTCAATGTAGGTCGCGGTCAATGACAAAAAGGCGCTTATCTTCAATCTAGGTGTTTCTGCGTGCTGCGCCGGCCCAAAGAGTGCCCGGCGGAAAACGACAACGCAGGCATGTCGGGTGCCACTGTCTGCACCTGCACAGTATGTTTTGAGCAGATATCTTCTTTCGTTCGGCCGGAATTGCAAGACGTTTGTGCATCTGCAATGTAGGTCGCGGTCAATGACAAAAAGGCGCTTATCTTCAATCTAGGTGTTTCTGCGTGCTGCTCCGGCCCAAAGAGTGCCCGGCGGAAAACGACAACGCAGGCATGTCGGGTGCCACTGTCTGCACCTGCACAGAAAGTTTTGAGCAGATATCTCCTTCCATTCGGCCGGAATTGCAAGACGTTTGTGCATCTATTTTCGTCGCGGTCAATGGCAAAAGGCGCTTATCTTCAATCTAGGTGTTTCTGCGTGCTGCGCCGGCCCAAAGAGTGCCCGGCGGAAAACGACAACGCAGGCATGTCGAGTGCCACTGTCTGCACCTGCACAGAAAGTTTTGAGCAGATATCTCCTTCCGTTCGGCCGGAATTGAAAGAAGATTGTGCATCTTCAATGTAGGTCGCGGTCAATGACAAAAAGGCGCTTATCTTCAATCTAGGTGTTTCTGCGTGCTGCGCCGGCCCAAAGACTGCCCGGCGGAAAACGACAACGCAGGCATGTCGGGTGCCACTGTCTGCACCTGCACAGAATGTTTTGAGCAAATATCTCCTTCCGTTCGGCCGGAATTGAAAGAAGATTGTGCATCTTCAATGTAGGTCGCGGTCAATGACAAAAAGGCGCTTATCTTCAATCTAGGTGTTTCTGCGTGCTGCGCCGGCCCAAAGAGTGCCCGGCGGAAAACGACAACGCAGGCATGTCGGGTGCCACTGTCTACACCTGCACAGAAAGTTTTGAGCAGATATCTCCTTCCATTCGGCCGGAATTGCAAGAAGTTTGTGCATCTTCTATGTTCGTCGCGGTCAATGACAAAAGGAGCTTATCTTCAATCTAGGTGTTTCTGCGTGCTGCTCCGGCCCAAAGAGTGCCCGGCGGAAAACGACAACGCAGGCATGTCGGGTGCCACTGTCTGCACCTGCACAGAAAGTTTTAAGCAGATATCTTCTTTCGTTCGGCCGGAATTGCAAGACGTTCGTGCATCTTCAATATTGGTCGCGGTCAATGTCAAAAAGCCCTTATCTGCAATCTAGGTGTTTCTGCGTGCTGCGCCGGCCCAAAGAGTGCCCGGCTGAAAACGACAATGCAGGCATGTCGGGTGCCACTGTCTGCACCTGCACAGAAAGGTTTGAGCAGATATCTCCTTCCATTCGGCCGGAATTGCAAGACGTTTGTGCATCTTCTATGTTCGTCGCGGTCAATGGCAAAAGGCGCTTATCTTCAATCTAGGTGTTTCTGCGTGCTGCTCCGGCCCAAAGAGTGCCCGGCGGAAAACGACAACGCAGGCATGTCGGGTGCCACTGTCTGCACCTGCACAGAAAGTTTTAAGCAGATATCTCCTTCCATTCGGCCGGAATTGCAAGACGTTTGTGCATCTTCTATGTTCGTCGCGGTCAATAGCAAAAGGCGCTTATCTTCAATCTAGGTGTTTCTGCGTGCTGCGCCGGCCCAAAGAGTGCCCGGCGGAAAACGACAACGCAGGCATGTCGAGTGCCACTGTCTGCACCTGCACAGAAAGTTTTGAGCAGATATCTCCTTCCGTTCGGCCGGAATTGAAAGAAGATTGTGCATCTTCAATGTAGGTCGCGGTCAATAACAAAAAGGCGCTTATCTTCAATCTAGGTGTTTCTGCGTGCTGCGCCGGCCCAAAGAGTGCCCGGCGGAAAACGACAACGCAGGCATGTCGGGTGCCACTGTCTGCACCTGCACAGAAAGTTTTGAGCAGATATCTCCTTCCGTTCGGCCGGAATTGAAAGAAGATTGTGCATCTTCAATGTAGGTCGCGGTCAATGACAAAAAGGCGCTTATCTTCAATCTAGGTGTTTCTGCGTGCTGCGCCGGCCCAAAGAGTGCCCGGCGGAAAACGACAACGCAGGCATGTCGGGTGCCACTGTCTGCACCTGCACAGTATGTTTTGAGCAGATATCTTCTTTCGTTCGGCCGGAATTGCAAGACGTTTGTGCATCTGCAATGTAGGTCGCGGTCAATGACAAAAAGGCGCTTATCTTCAATCTAGGTGTTTCTGCGTGCTGCTCCGGCCCAAAGAGTGCCCGGCGGAAAACGACAACGCAGGCATGTCGGGTGCCACTGTCTGCACCTGCACAGAAAGTTTTGAGCAGATATCTCCTTCCATTCGGCCGGAATTGCAAGACGTTTGTGCATCTTCTATTTTCGTCGCGGTCAATGGCAAAAGGCGCTTATCTTCAATCTAGGTGTTTCTGCGTGCTGCGCCGGCCCAAAGAGTGCCCGGCAGAAAACGACAACGCAGGCATGTCGAGTGCCACTGTCTGCACCTGCACAGAATGTTTTGAGCAGATATCTCCTTCCATTCGGCCGGAATTGCAAGAAGTTTGTGCATCTTCTATGTTCGTCGCGGTCAATGACAAAAGGAGCTTATCTTCAATCTAGGTGTTTCTGCGTGCTGCTCCGGCCCAAAGAGTGCCCGGCGGAAAACGACAACGCAGGCATGTCGGGTGCCACTGTCTGCACCTGCACAGAAAGTTTTGAGCAGATATCTCCTTCCGTTCGGCCGGAATTGAAAGAAGATTGTGCATCTTCAATGTAGGTCGCGGTCAATGACAAAAAGGCGCTTATCTTCAATCTAGGTGTTTCTGCGTGCTGCGCCGGCCCAAAGAGTGCCCGGCGGAAAACGACAACGCAGGCATGTCGGGTGCCACTGTCTGCACCTGCACAGTATGTTTTGAGCAGATATCTTCTTTCGTTCGGCCGGAATTGCAAGACGTTTGTGCATCTGCAATGTAGGTCGCGGTCAATGACAAAAAGGCGCTTATCTTCAATCTAGGTGTTTCTGCGTGCTGCTCCGGCCCAAAGAGTGCCCGGCGGAAAACGACAACGCAGGCATGTCGGGTGCCACTGTCTGCACCTGCACAGAAAGTTTTGAGCAGATATCTCCTTCCATTCGGCCGGAATTGCAAGACGTTTGTGCATCTATTTTCGTCGCGGTCAATGGCAAAAGGCGCTTATCTTCAATCTAGGTGTTTCTGCGTGCTGCGCCGGCCCAAAGAGTGCCCGGCGGAAAACGACAACGCAGGCATGTCGAGTGCCACTGTCTGCACCTGCACAGAAAGTTTTGAGCAGATATCTCCTTCTGTTCGGCCGGAATTGAAAGAAGATTGTGCATCTTCAATGTAGGTCGCGGTCAATGACAAAAAGGCGCTTATCTTCAATCTAGGTGTTTCTGCGTGCTGCGCCGGCCCAAAGAGTGCCCGGCGGAAAACGACAATGCAGGCATGTCGGGTGCCACTGTCTGCACCTGCACAGTATGTTTTGAGCAGATATCTTCTTTCGTTCGGCCGGAATTGCAAGACGTTTGTGCATCTGCAATGTAGGTCGCGGTCAATGACAAAAAGGCGCTTATCTTCAATCTAGGTGTTTCTGCGTGCTGCTCCGGCCCAAAGAGTGCCCGGCGGAAAACGACAACGCAGGCATGTCGGGTGCCACTGTCTGCACCTGCACAGAAAGTTTTGAGCAGATATCTCCTTCCATTCGGCCGGAATTGCAAGACGTTTGTGCATCTATTTTCGTCGCGGTCAATGGCAAAAGGCGCTTATCTTCAATCTAGGTGTTTCTGCGTGCTGCGCCGGCCCAAAGAGTGCCCGGCGGAAAACGACAACGCAGGCATGTCGAGTGCCACTGTCTGCACCTGCACAGAAAGTTTTGAGCAGATATCTCCTTCCGTTCGGCCGGAATTGAAAGAAGATTGTGCATCTTCAATGTAGGTCGCGGTCAATGACAAAAAGGCGCTTATCTTCAATCTAGGTGTTTCTGCGTGCTGCGCCGGCCCAAAGACTGCCCGGCGGAAAACGACAACGCAGGCATGTCGGGTGCCACTGTCTGCACCTGCACAGAATGTTTTGAGCAAATATCTCCTTCCGTTCGGCCGGAATTGAAAGAAGATTGTGCATCTTCAATGTAGGTCGCGGTCAATGACAAAAAGGCGCTTATCTTCAATCTAGGTGTTTCTGCGTGCTGCGCCGGCCCAAAGAGTGCCCGGCGGAAAACGACAACGCAGGCATGTCGGGTGCCACTGTCTACACCTGCACAGAAAGTTTTGAGCAGATATCTCCTTCCATTCGGCCGGAATTGCAAGAAGTTTGTGCATCTTCTATGTTCGTCGCGGTCAATGACAAAAGGAGCTTATCTTCAATCTAGGTGTTTCTGCGTGCTGCTCCGGCCCAAAGAGTGCCCGGCGGAAAACGACAACGCAGGCATGTCGGGTGCCACTGTCTGCACCTGCACAGAAAGTTTTAAGCAGATATCTTCTTTCGTTCGGCCGGAATTGCAAGACGTTCGTGCATCTTCAATATTGGTCGCGGTCAATGTCAAAAAGCCCTTATCTGCAATCTAGGTGTTTCTGCGTGCTGCGCCGGCCCAAAGAGTGCCCGGCTGAAAACGACAATGCAGGCATGTCGGGTGCCACTGTCTGCACCTGCACAGAAAGGTTTGAGCAGATATCTCCTTCCATTCGGCCGGAATTGCAAGACGTTTGTGCATCTTCTATGTTCGTCGCGGTCAATGGCAAAAGGCGCTTATCTTCAATCTAGGTGTTTCTGCGTGCTGCTCCGGCCCAAAGAGTGCCCGGCGGAAAACGACAACGCAGGCATGTCGGGTGCCACTGTCTGCACCTGCACAGAAAGTTTTAAGCAGATATCTCCTTCCATTCGGCCGGAATTGCAAGACGTTTGTGCATCTTCTATGTTCGTCGCGGTCAATAGCAAAAGGCGCTTATCTTCAATCTAGGTGTTTCTGCGTGCTGCGCCGGCCCAAAGAGTGCCCGGCGGAAAACGACAACGCAGGCATGTCGAGTGCCACTGTCTGCACCTGCACAGAAAGTTTTGAGCAGATATCTCCTTCCGTTCGGCCGGAATTGAAAGAAGATTGTGCATCTTCAATGTAGGTCGCGGTCAATAACAAAAAGGCGCTTATCTTCAATCTAGGTGTTTCTGCGTGCTGCGCCGGCCCAAAGAGTGCCCGGCGGAAAACGACAACGCAGGCATGTCGGGTGCCACTGTCTGCACCTGCACAGAAAGTTTTGAGCAGATATCTCCTTCCGTTCGGCCGTAATTGAAAGAAGATTGTGCATCTTCTATGTTTGTCGCGGTCAATGGCAAAAGGCGCTTATCTTCAATGTAGGTGTTTCTGCGTGCTGCTCCGGCTCAAAGAGTGCCCGGCGGAAAACGACAACGCAGGCATGTCGGGTGCCACTGTCTGCACCTGCACAGAATGTTTTGAGCAGATATCTCCTTCCGTTCGGCCGGAATTGAAAGAAGATTGTGCATCTTCAATGTAGGTCGCGGTCAATGACAAAAAGGCGCTTATCTTCAATCTAGGTGTTTCTGCGTGCTGCGCCGGCCCAAAGAGTGCCCGGCGGAAAACGACAACGCAGGCATGTCGGGTGCCACTGTCTACACCTGCACAGAAAGTTTTGAGCAGATATCTCCTTCCATTCGGCCGGAATTGCAAGACGTTTGTGCATCTTCTATGTTCGTCGCGGTCAATGGCAAAAGGCGCTTATCTTCAATCTAGGTGTTTCTGCGTGCTGCGCCGGCCCAAAGAGTGCCCGGCGGAAAACGACAACGCAGGCATTTCGGGTGCCACTGTCTGCACCTGCACAGAAAGTTTTGAGCAGATATCTCCTTCCGTTCGGCCGGAATTGAAAGAAGATTGTGCATCTTCAATGTAGGTCGCGGTCAATGACAAAAAGGCGCTTATCTTCAATCTAGGTGTTTCTGCGTGCTGCGCCGGCCCAAAGAGTGCCCGGCGGAAAACGACAACGCAGGCATGTCGGGTGCCACTGTCTGCACCTGCACAGTATGTTTTGAGCAGATATCTTCTTTCGTTCGGCCGGAATTGCAAGACGTTTGTGCATCTGCAATGTAGGTCGCGGTCAATGACAAAAAGGCGCTTATCTTCAATCTAGGTGTTTCTGCATGCTGCTCCGGCCCAAAGAGTGCCCGGCGGAAAACGACAACGCAGGCATGTCGGGTGCCACTGTCTGCACCTGCACAGAAAGTTTTGAGCAGATATCTCCTTCCATTCGGCCGGAATTGCAAGACGTTTGTGCATCTTCTATTTTCGTCGCGGTCAATGGCAAAAGGCGCTTATCTTCAATCTAGGTGTTTCTGCGTGCTGCGCCGGCCCAAAGAGTGCCCGGCGGAAAACGACAACGCAGGCATGTCGAGTGCCACTGTCTGCACCTGCACAGAAAGTTTTGAGCAGATATCTCCTTCCGTTCGGAGGGAATTGAAAGAAGATTGTGCATCTTCAATGTAGGTCGCGGTAAATGACAAAAAGGCGCTTATCTTCAATCTAGGTGTTTCTGCGTGCTGCGCCGGCCCAAAGAGTGCCCGGCGGAAAACGACAACGCAGGCATGTCGGGTGCCACTGTCTACACCTGCACAGAAAGTTTTGAGCAGATATCTCCTTCCATTCGGCCGGAATTGCAAGAAGTTTGTGTATCTTCTATGTTCGTCGCGGTCAATGACAAAAGGAGCTTATCATCAATCTAGGTGTTTCTGCGTGCTGCTCCGTCCCAAAGAGTGCCCGGCGGAAAACGACAACGCAGGCATGTCGGGTGCCACTGTCTGCACCTGCACAGAAAGTTTTGAGCAGATATCTCCTTCCATTCGGCCGGAATTGCAAGACGTTTGTGCATCTTCTATGTTCGTCGCGGTCAATGGCAAAAGGCGCTTATCTTCAATCTAGGTGTTTCTGCGTTCTGCGCCGGCCCAAAGAGTGCCCGGCGGAAAACGACAACGCAGGCATGTCGAGTGCCACTGTCTGCACCTGCACAGAAAGTTTTGAGCAGATATCTCCTTCCATTCGGCCGGAATTGCAAGACGTTTTGGCATCTTCTATGTTCGTCGCGGTCAATGGCAAAAGGCGCTTATCTTCAATCTAGGTGTTTCTGCGTGCTGCGCCGGCCCAAAGAGTGCCCGGCGGAAAACGACAACGCAGGCATGTCGGGTGCCACTGTCTGCACCTGCACAGAAAGTTTTGAGCAGATATCTCCTTCCGTTCGGCCGGAATTGAAAGAAGATTGTGCATCTTCAATGTAGGTCGCGGACAATGACAAAAAGGCGCTTATCTTCAATCTAGGTGTTTCTGCGTGCTGCTCCGGCCCAAAGATTGCCCGGCGGAAAACGACAACGCAGGCATGTCGGGTGCCACTGTCTGCACCTGCACAGAATGTTTTGAGCAGATATCTCCTTCCGTTCGGCCGGAATTGAAAGAAGATTGTGCATCTTCAATGTAGGTCGCGGTCAATGACAAAAAGGCGCTTATCTTCAATCTAGGTGTTTCTGCGTGCTGCGCCGGCCCAAAGAGTGCCCGGCGGAAAACGACAACGCAGGCATGTCGGGTGCCACTGTCTGCACCTGCACAGTATGTTTTGAGCAGATATCTTCTTTCGTTCGGCCGGAATTGCAAGACGTTTGTGCATCTGCAATGTAGGTCGCGGTCAATGACAAAAAGGCGCTTATCTTCAATCTAGGTGTTTCTGCGTGCTGCTCCGGCCCAAAGAGTGCCCGGCGGAAAACGACAACGCAGGCATGTCGGGTGCCACTGTCTGCACCTGCACAGAAAGTTTTGAGCAGATATCTCCTTCCATTCGGCCGGAATTGCAAGACGTTTGTGCATCTTCTATTTTCGTCGCGGTCAATGGCAAAAGGCGCTTATCTTCAATCTAGGTGTTTCTGCGTGCTGCGCCGGCCCAAAGAGTGCCCGGCAGAAAACGACAACGCAGGCATGTCGAGTGCCACTGTCTGCACCTGCACAGAATGTTTTGAGCAGATATCTCCTTCCATTCGGCCGGAATTGCAAGAAGTTTGTGCATCTTCTATGTTCGTCGCGGTCAATGACAAAAGGAGCTTATCTTCAATCTAGGTGTTTCTGCGTGCTGCTCCGGCCCAAAGAGTGCCCGGCGGAAAACGACAACGCAGGCATGTCGGGTGCCACTGTCTGCACCTGCACAGAAAGTTTTGAGCAGATATCTCCTTCCGTTCGGCCGGAATTGAAAGAAGATTGTGCATCTTCAATGTAGGTCGCGGTCAATGACAAAAAGGCGCTTATCTTCAATCTAGGTGTTTCTGCGTGCTGCGCCGGCCCAAAGAGTGCCCGGCGGAAAACGACAACGCAGGCATGTCGGGTGCCACTGTCTGCACCTGCACAGTATGTTTTGAGCAGATATCTTCTTTCGTTCGGCCGGAATTGCAAGACGTTTGTGCATCTGCAATGTAGGTCGCGGTCAATGACAAAAAGGCGCTTATCTTCAATCTAGGTGTTTCTGCGTGCTGCTCCGGCCCAAAGAGTGCCCGGCGGAAAACGACAACGCAGGCATGTCGGGTGCCACTGTCTGCACCTGCACAGAAAGTTTTGAGCAGATATCTCCTTCCATTCGGCCGGAATTGCAAGACGTTTGTGCATCTTCTATTTTCGTCGCGGTCAATGGCAAAAGGCGCTTATCTTCAATCTAGGTGTTTCTGCGTGCTGCGCCGGCCCAAAGAGTGCCCGGCGGATAACGACAACGCAGGCATGTCGAGTGCCACTGTCTGCACCTGCACAGAAAGTTTTGAGCAGATATCTCCTTCTGTTCGGCCGGAATTGAAAGAAGATTGTGCATCTTCAATGTAGGTCGCGGTCAATGACAAAAAGGCGCTTATCTTCAATCTAGGTGTTTCTGCGTGCTGCGCCGGCCCAAAGAGTGCCCGGCGGAAAACGACAACGCAGGCATGTCGGGTGCCACTGTCTGCACCTGCACAGTATGTTTTGAGCAGATATCTTCTTTCGTTCGGCCGGAATTGCAAGACGTTTGTGCATCTGCAATGTAGGTCGCGGTCAATGACAAAAAGGCGCTTATCTTCAATCTAGGTGTTTCTGCGTGCTGCTCCGGCCCAAAGAGTGCCCGGCGGAAAACGACAACGCAGGCATGTCGGGTGCCACTGTCTGCACCTGCACAGAAAGTTTTGAGCAGATATCTCCTTCCATTCGGCCGGAATTGCAAGACGTTTGTGCATCTTCTATTTTCGTCGCGGTCAATGGCAAAAGGCGCTTATCTTCAATCTAGGTGTTTCTGCGTGCTGCGCCGGCCCAAAGAGTGCCCGGCGGAAAACGACAACGCAGGCATGTCGAGTGCCACTGTCTGCACCTGCACAGAATGTTTTGAGCTGATATCTCCTTCCATTCGGCCGGAATTGCAAGAAGTTTGTGCATCTTCTATGTTCGTCGCGGTCAATGACAAAAGGAGCTTATCTTCAATCTAGGTGTTTCTGCGTGCTGCTCCGGCCCAAAGAGTGCCCGGCGGAAAACGACAACGCAGGCATGTCGGGTGCCACTGTCTGCACCTGCACAGAAAGTTTTGAGCAGATATCTCCTTCCGTTCGGCCGGAATTGAAAGAAGATTGTGCATCTTCAATGTAGGTCGCGGTCAATGACAAAAAGGCGCTTATCTTCAATCTAGGTGTTTCTGCGTGCTGCGCCGGCCCAAAGAGTGCCCGGCGGAAAACGACAACGCAGGCATGTCGGGTGCCACTGTCTGCACCTGCACAGTATGTTTTGAGCAGATATCTTCTTTCGTTCGGCCGGAATTGCAAGACGTTTGTGCATCTGCAATGTAGGTCGCGGTCAATGACAAAAAGGCGCTTATCTTCAATCTAGGTGTTTCTGCGTGCTGCTCCGGCCCAAAGAGTGCCCGGCGGAAAACGACAACGCAGGCATGTCGGGTGCCACTGTCTGCACCTGCACAGAAAGTTTTGAGCAGATATCTCCTTCCATTCGGCCGGAATTGCAAGACGTTTGTGCATCTTCTATTTTCGTCGCGGTCAATGGCAAAAGGCGCTTATCTTCAATCTAGGTGTTTCTGCGTGCTGCGCCGGCCCAAAGAGTGCCCGGCGGATAACGACAACGCAGGCATGTCGAGTGCCACTGTCTGCACCTGCACAGAAAGTTTTGAGCAGATATCTCCTTCTGTTCGGCCGGAATTGAAAGAAGATTGTGCATCTTCAATGTAGGTCGCGGTCAATGACAAAAAGGCGCTTATCTTCAATCTAGGTGTTTCTGCGTGCTGCGCCGGCCCAAAGAGTGCCCGGCGGAAAACGACAACGCAGGCATGTCGGGTGCCACTGTCTGCACCTGCACAGTATGTTTTGAGCAGATATCTTCTTTCGTTCGGCCGGAATTGCAAGACGTTTGTGCATCTGCAATGTAGGTCGCGGTCAATGACAAAAAGGCGCTTATCTTCAATCTAGGTGTTTCTGCGTGCTGCTCCGGCCCAAAGAGTGCCCGGCGGAAAACGACAACGCAGGCATGTCGGGTGCCACTGTCTGCACCTGCACAGAAAGTTTTGAGCAGATATCTCCTTCCATTCGGCCGGAATTGCAAGACGTTTGTGCATCTTCTATTTTCGTCGCGGTCAATGGCAAAAGGCGCTTATCTTCAATCTAGGTGTTTCTGCGTGCTGCGCCCGCCCAAAGAGTGCCCGGCGGAAAACGACAACGCAGGCATATCGAGTGCCACTGTCTGCACCTGCACAGAAAGTTTTGAGCAGATATCTCCTTCCGTTCGGCCGGAATTGAAAGAAGATTGTGCATCTTCAATGTAGGTCGCGGTCAATGACAAAAAGGCGCTTATCTTCAATCTAGGTGTTTCTGCGTGCTGCGCCGGCCCAAAGAGTGCCCGGCGGAAAACGACAACGCAGGCATGTCGGGTGCCACTGTCTGCACCTGCACAGTATGTTTTGAGCAGATATCTTCTTTCGTTCGGCCGGAATTGCAAGACGTTTGTGCATCTGCAATGTAGGTCGCGGTCAATGACAAAAAGGCGCTTATCTTCAATCTAGGTGTTTCTGCGTACTGCTCCGGCCCAAAGAGTGCCCGGCGGAAAACGACAACGCAGGCATGTCGGGTGCCACTGTCTGCACCTGCACAGAAAGTTTTAAGCAGATATCTTCTTTCGTTCGGCCGGAATTGCAAGACGTTCGTGCATCTTCAATATTGGTCGCGGTCAATGTCAAAAAGCCCTTATCTGCAATCTAGGTGTTTCTGCGTGCTGCGCCGGCCCAAAGAGTGCCCGGCTGAAAACGACAATGCAGGCATGTCGGGTGCCACTGTCTGCACCTGCACAGAAAGGTTTGAGCAGATATCTCCTTCCATTCGGCCGGAATTGCAAGACGTTTGTGCATCTTCTATGTTCGTCGCGGTCAATGGCAAAAGGCGCTTATCTTCAATCTAGGTGTTTCTGCGTGCTGCTCCGGCCCAAAGAGTGCCCGGCGGAAAACGACAACGCAGGCATGTCGGGTGCCACTGTCTGCACCTGCACAGAAAGTTTTAAGCAGATATCTCCTTCCATTCGGCCGGAATTGCAAGACGTTTGTGCATCTTCTATGTTCGTCGCGGTCAATAGCAAAAGGCGCTTATCTTCAATCTAGGTGTTTCTGCGTGCTGCGCCGGCCCAAAGAGTGCCCGGCGGAAAACGACAAGGCAGGCATGTCGAGTGCCACTGTCTGCACCTGCACAGAAAGTTTTGAGCAGATATCTCCTTCCGTTCGGCCGGAATTGAAAGAAGATTGTGCATCTTCAATGTAGGTCGCGGTCAATAACAAAAAGGCGCTTATCTTCAATCTAGGTGTTTCTGCGTGCTGCGCCGGCCCAAAGAGTGCCCGGCGGAAAACGACAACGCAGGCATGTCGGGTGCCACTGTCTGCACCTGCACAGAAAGTTTTGAGCAGATATCTCCTTCCGTTCGACCGTAATTGAAAGAAGATTGTGCATCTTCTATGTTTGTCGCGGTCAATGGCAAAAGGCGCTTATCTTCAATGTAGGTGTTTCTGCGTGCTGCTCCGGCCCAAAGAGTGCCCGGCGGAAAACGACAACGCAGGCATGTCGGGTGCCACTGTCTGCACCTGCACAGAAAGTTTTGAGCAGATATCTCCTTCCATTCGGCCGGAATTGCAAGACGTTTGTGCATCTTCTATTTTCGTCGCGGTCAATGGCAAAAGGCGCTTATCTTCAATCTAGGTGTTTCTGCGTGCTGCGCCGGCCCAAAGAGTGCCCGGCGGATAACGACAACGCAGGCATGTCGAGTGCCACTGTCTGCACCTGCACAGAAAGTTTTGAGCAGATATCTCCTTCTGTTCGGCCGGAATTGAAAGAAGATTGTGCATCTTCAATGTAGGTCGCGGTCAATGACAAAAAGGCGCTTATCTTCAATCTAGGTGTTTCTGCGTGCTGCGCCGGCCCAAAGAGTGCCCGGCGGAAAACGACAACGCAGGCATGTCGGGTGCCACTGTCTGCACCTGCACAGTATGTTTTGAGCAGATATCTTCTTTCGTTCGGCCGGAATTGCAAGACGTTTGTGCATCTGCAATGTAGGTCGCGGTCAATGACAAAAAGGCGCTTATCTTCAATCTAGGTGTTTCTGCGTGCTGCTCCGGCCCAAAGAGTGCCCGGCGGAAAACGACAACGCAGGCATGTCGGGTGCCACTGTCTGCACCTGCACAGAAAGTTTTGAGCAGATATCTCCTTCCATTCGGCCGGAATTGCAAGACGTTTGTGCATCTTCCATTTTCGTCGCGGTCAATGGCAAAAGGCGCTTATCTTCAATCTAGGTGTTTCTGCGTGCTGCGCCGGCCCAAAGAGTGCCCGGCGGAAAACGACAACGCAGGCATGTCGAGTGCCACTGTCTGCACCTGCACAGAATGTTTTGAGCAGATATCTCCTTCCATTCGGCCGGAATTGCAAGAAGTTTGTGCATCTTCTATGTTCGTCGCGGTCAATGACAAAAGGAGCTTATCTTCAATCTAGGTGTTTCTGCGTGCTGCTCCGGCCCAAAGAGTGCCCGGCGGAAAACGACAACGCAGGCATGTCGGGTGCCACTGTCTGCACCTGCATAGAAAGTTTTGAGCAGATATCTCCTTCCGTTCGGCCGGAATTGAAAGAAGATTGTGCATCTTCAATGTAGGTCGCGGTCAATGACAAAAAGGCGCTTATCTTCAATCTAGGTGTTTCTGCGTGCTGCGCCGGCCCAAAGAGTGCCCGGCGGAAAACGACAACGCAGGCATGTCGGGTGCCACTGTCTGCACCTGCACAGTATGTTTTGAGCAGATATCTTCTTTCGTTCGGCCGGAATTGCAAGACGTTTGTGCATCTGCAATGTAGGTCGCGGTCAATGACAAAAAGGCGCTTATCTTCAATCTAGGTGTTTCTGCGTGCTGCTCCGGCCCAAAGAGTGCCCGGCGGAAAACGACAACGCAGGCATGTCGGGTGCCACTGTCTGCACCTGCACAGAAAGTTTTGAGCAGATATCTCCTTCCATTCGGCCGGAATTGCAAGACGTTTGTGCATCTTCTATTTTCGTCGCGGTCAATGGCAAAAGGCGCTTATCTTCAATCTAGGTGTTTCTGCGTGCTGCGCCGGCCCAAAGAGTGCCCGGCGGATAACGACAACGCAGGCATGTCGAGTGCCACTGTCTGCACCTGCACAGAAAGTTTTGAGCAGATATCTCCTTCTGTTCGGCCGGAATTGAAAGAAGATTGTGCATCTTCAATGTAGGTCGCGGTCAATGACAAAAAGGCGCTTATCTTCAATCTAGGTGTTTCTGCGTGCTGCGCCGGCCCAAAGAGTGCCCGGCGGAAAACGACAATGCAGGCATGTCGGGTGCCACTGTCTGCACCTGCACAGTATGTTTTGAGCAGATATCTTCTTTCGTTCGGCCGGAATTGCAAGACGTTTGTGCATCTGCAATGTAGGTCGCGGTCAATGACAAAAAGGCGCTTATCTTCAATCTAGGTGTTTCTGCGTGCTGCTCCGGCCCAAAGAGTGCCCGGCGGAAAACGACAACGCAGGCATGTCGGGTGCCACTGTCTGCACCTGCACAGAAAGTTTTGAGCAGATATCTCCTTCCATTCGGCCGGAATTGCAAGACGTTTGTGCATCTATTTTCGTCGCGGTCAATGGCAAAAGGCGCTTATCTTCAATCTAGGTGTTTCTGCGTGCTGCGCCGGCCCAAAGAGTGCCCGGCGGAAAACGACAACGCAGGCATGTCGAGTGCCACTGTCTGCACCTGCACAGAAAGTTTTGAGCAGATATCTCCTTCCGTTCGGCCGGAATTGAAAGAAGATTGTGCATCTTCAATGTAGGTCGCGGTCAATGACAAAAAGGCGCTTATCTTCAATCTAGGTGTTTCTGCGTGCTGCGCCGGCCCAAAGACTGCCCGGCGGAAAACGACAACGCAGGCATGTCGGGTGCCACTGTCTGCACCTGCACAGAATGTTTTGAGCAAATATCTCCTTCCGTTCGGCCGGAATTGAAAGAAGATTGTGCATCTTCAATGTAGGTCGCGGTCAATGACAAAAAGGCGCTTATCTTCAATCTAGGTGTTTCTGCGTGCTGCGCCGGCCCAAAGAGTGCCCGGCGGAAAACGACAACGCAGGCATGTCGGGTGCCACTGTCTACACCTGCACAGAAAGTTTTGAGCAGATATCTCCTTCCATTCGGCCGGAATTGCAAGAAGTTTGTGCATCTTCTATGTTCGTCGCGGTCAATGACAAAAGGAGCTTATCTTCAATCTAGGTGTTTCTGCGTGCTGCTCCGGCCCAAAGAGTGCCCGGCGGAAAACGACAACGCAGGCATGTCGGGTGCCACTGTCTGCACCTGCACAGAAAGTTTTAAGCAGATATCTTCCTTCGTTCGGCCGGAATTGCAAGACGTTCGTGCATCTTCAATATTGGTCGCGGTCAATGTCAAAAAGCCCTTATCTGCAATCTAGGTGTTTCTGCGTGCTGCGCCGGCCCAAAGAGTGCCCGGCTGAAAACGACAATGCAGGCATGTCGGGTGCCACTGTCTGCACCTGCACAGAAAGGTTTGAGCAGATATCTCCTTCCATTCGGCCGGAATTGCAAGACGTTTGTGCATCTTCTATGTTCGTCGCGGTCAATGGCAAAAGGCGCTTATCTTCAATCTAGGTGTTTCTGCGTGCTGCTCCGGCCCAAAGAGTGCCCGGCGGAAAACGACAACGCAGGCATGTCGGGTGCCACTGTCTGCACCTGCACAGAAAGTTTTGAGCAGATATCTCCTTCCATTCGGCCGGAATTGCAAGACGTTTGTGCATCTTCTATGTTCGTCGCGGTCAATGGCAAAAGGCGCTTATCTTCAATCTAGGTGTTTCTGCGTGCTGCGCCGGCCCAAAGAGTGCCCGGCGGAAAACGACAACGCAGGCATGTCGAGTGCCACTGTCTGCACCTGCACAGAAAGTTTTGAGCAGATATCTCCTTCCGTTCGGCCGGAATTGAAAGAAGATTGTGCATCTTCAATGTAGGTCGCGGTCAATGACAAAAAGGCGCTTATCTTCAATCTAGGTGTTTCTGCGTGCTGCGCCGGCCCAAAGAGTGCCCGGCGGAAAACGACAACGCAGGCATGTCGGGTGCCACTGTCTGCACCTGCACAGTATGTTTTGAGCAGATATCTTCTTTCGTTCGGCCGGAATTGCAAGACGTTTGTGCATCTGCAATGTAGGTCGCGGTCAATGACAAAAAGGCGCTTATCTTCAATCTAGGTGTTTCTGCGTGCTGCGCCGGCCCAAAGAGTGCCCGGCGGAAAACGACAACGCAGGCATGTCGGGTGCCACTGTCTGCACCTGCACAGAAAGTTTTGAGCAGATATCTCCTTCCGTTCGGCCGGAATTGAAAGAAGATTGTGCATCTTCAATGTAGGTCGCGGTCAATGACAAAAAGGCGCTTATCTTCAATCTAGGTGTTTCTGCGTGCTGCGCCGGCCCAAAGAGTGCCCGGCGGAAAACGACAACGCAGGCATGTCGGGTGCCACTGTCTGCACCTGCACAGTATGTTTTGAGCAGATATCTTCTTTCGTTCGGCCGGAATTGCAAGACGTTTGTGCATCTGCAATGTAGGTCGCGGTCAATGACAAAAAGGCGCTTATCTTCAATCTAGGTGTTTCTGCGTGCTGCTCCGGCCCAAAGAGTGCCCGGCGGAAAACGACAACGCAGGCATGTCGGGTGCCACTGTCTGCACCTGCACAGAAAGTTTTGAGCAGATATCTCCTTCCATTCGGCCGGAATTGCAAGACGTTTGTGCATCTATTTTCGTCGCGGTCAATGGCAAAAGGCGCTTATCTTCAATCTAGGTGTTTCTGCGTGCTGCGCCGGCCCAAAGAGTGCCCGGCGGAAAACGACAACGCAGGCATGTCGAGTGCCACTGTCTGCACCTGCACAGAAAGTTTTGAGCAGATATCTCCTTCCGTTCGGCCGGAATTGAAAGAAGATTGTGCATCTTCAATGTAGGTCGCGGTCAATGACAAAAAGGCGCTTATCTTCAATCTAGGTGTTTCTGCGTGCTGCGCCGGCCCAAAGACTGCCCGGCGGAAAACGACAACGCAGGCATGTCGGGTGCCACTGTCTGCACCTGCACAGAATGTTTTGAGCAAATATCTCCTTCCGTTCGGCCGGAATTGAAAGAAGATTGTGCATCTTCAATGTAGGTCGCGGTCAATGACAAAAAGGCGCTTATCTTCAATCTAGGTGTTTCTGCGTGCTGCGCCGGCCCAAAGAGTGCCCGGCGGAAAACGACAACGCAGGCATGTCGGGTGCCACTGTCTACACCTGCACAGAAAGTTTTGAGCAGATATCTCCTTCCATTCGGCCGGAATTGCAAGAAGTTTGTGCATCTTCTATGTTCGTCGCGGTCAATGACAAAAGGAGCTTATCTTCAATCTAGGTGTTTCTGCGTGCTGCTCCGGCCCAAAGAGTGCCCGGCGGAAAACGACAACGCAGGCATGTCGGGTGCCACTGTCTGCACCTGCACAGAAAGTTTTAAGCAGATATCTTCTTTCGTTCGGCCGGAATTGCAAGACGTTCGTGCATCTTCAATATTGGTCGCGGTCAATGTCAAAAAGCCCTTATCTGCAATCTAGGTGTTTCTGCGTGCTGCGCCGGCCCAAAGAGTGCCCGGCGGAAAACGACAACGCAGGCATGTCGGGTGCCACTGTCTACACCTGCACAGAAAGTTTTGAGCAGATATCTCCTTCCATTCGGCCGGAATTGCAAGACGTTTGTGCATCTTCTATGTTCGTCGCGGTCAATGGCAAAAGGCGCTTATCTTCAATCTAGGTGTTTCTGCGTGCTGCGCCGGCCCAAAGAGTGCCCGGCGGAAAACGACAACGCAGGCATTTCGGGTGCCACTGTCTGCACCTGCACAGAAAGTTTTGAGCAGATATCTCCTTCCGTTCGGCCGGAATTGAAAGAAGATTGTGCATCTTCAATGTAGGTCGCGGTCAATGACAAAAAGGCGCTTATCTTCAATCTAGGTGTTTCTGCGTGCTGCGCCGGCCCAAAGAGTGCCCGGCGGAAAACGACAACGCAGGCATGTCGGGTGCCACTGTCTGCACCTGCACAGTATGTTTTGAGCAGATATCTTCTTTCGTTCGGCCGGAATTGCAAAACGTTTGTGCATCTGCAATGTAGGTCGCGGTCAATGACAAAAAGGCGCTTATCTTCAATCTAGGTGTTTCTGCATGCTGCTCCGGCCCAAAGAGTGCCCGGCGGAAAACGACAACGCAGGCATGTCGGGTGCCACTGTCTGCACCTGCACAGAAAGTTTTGAGCAGATATCTCCTTCCATTCGGCCGGAATTGCAAGACGTTTGTGCATCTTCTATTTTCGTCGCGGTCAATGGCAAAAGGCGCTTATCTTCAATCTAGGTGTTTCTGCGTGCTGCGCCGGCCCAAAGAGTGCCCGGCGGAAAACGACAACGCAGGCATGTCGAGTGCCACTGTCTGCACCTGCACAGAAAGTTTTGAGCAGATATCTCCTTCCGTTCGGAGGGAATTGAAAGAAGATTGTGCATCTTCAATGTAGGTCGCGGTAAATGACAAAAAGGCGCTTATCTTCAATCTAGGTGTTTCTGCGTTCTGCGCCGGCCCAAAGACTGCCCGGCGGAAAACGACAACGCAGGCATGTCGGGTGCCACTGTCTGCACCTGCACAGAATGTTTTGAGCAGATATCTCCTTCCGTTCGGCCGGAATTGAAAGAAGATTGTGCATCTTCAATGTAGGTCGCGGTCAATGACAAAAAGGCGCTTATCTTCAATCTAGGTGTTTCTGCGTGCTGCGCCGGCCCAAAGAGTGCCCGGCGGAAAACGACAACGCAGGCATGTCGGGTGCCACTGTCTACACCTGCACAGAAAGTTTTGAGCAGATATCTCCTTCCATTCGGCCGGAATTGCAAGAAGTTTGTGTATCTTCTATGTTCGTCGCGGTCAATGACAAAAGGAGCTTATCATCAATCTAGGTGTTTCTGCGTGCTGCTCCGTCCCAAAGAGTGCCCGGCGGAAAACGACAACGCAGGCATGTCGGGTGCCACTGTCTGCACCTGCACAGAAAGTTTTGAGCAGATATCTCCTTCCATTCGGCCGGAATTGCAAGACGTTTGTGCATCTTCTATGTTCGTCGCGGTCAATGGCAAAAGGCGCTTATCTTCAATCTAGGTGTTTCTGCGTTCTGCGCCGGCCCAAAGAGTGCCCGGCGGAAAACGACAACGCAGGCATGTCGAGTGCCACTGTCTGCACCTGCACAGAAAGTTTTGAGCAGATATCTCCTTCCATTCGGCCGGAATTGCAAGACGTTTTGGCATCTTCTATGTTCGTCGCGGTCAATGGCAAAAGGCGCTTATCTTCAATCTAGGTGTTTCTGCGTGCTGCGCCGGCCCAAAGAGTGCCCGGCGGAAAACGACAACGCAGGCATGTCGGGTGCCACTGTCTGCACCTGCACAGAAAGTTTTGAGCAGATATCTCCTTCCGTTCGGCCGGAATTGAAAGAAGATTGTGCATCTTCAATGTAGGTCGCGGACAATGACAAAAAGGCGCTTATCTTCAATCTAGGTGTTTCTGCGTGCTGCTCCGGCCCAAAGAGTGCCCGGCGGAAAACGACAACGCAGGCATGTCGGGTGCCACTGTCTGCACCTGCACAGAATGTTTTGAGCTGATATCTCCTTCCGTTCGGCCGGAATTGAAAGAAGATTGTGCATCTTCAATGTAGGTCGCGGTCAATGACAAAAAGGCGCTTATCTTCAATCTAGGTGTTTCTGCGTGCTGCGCCGGCCCAAAGAGTGCCCGGCGGAAAACGACAACGCAGGCATGTCGGGTGCCACTGTCTGCACCTGCACAGTATGTTTTGAGCAGATATCTTCTTTCGTTCGGCCGGAATTGCAAGACGTTTGTGCATCTGCAATGTAGGTCGCGGTCAATGACAAAAAGGCGCTTATCTTCAATCTAGGTGTTTCTGCGTGCTGCTCCGGCCCAAAGAGTGCCCGGCGGAAAACGACAACGCAGGCATGTCGGGTGCCACTGTCTGCACCTGCACAGAAAGTTTTGAGCAGATATCTCCTTCCATTCGGCCGGAATTGCAAGACGTTTGTGCATCTTCTATTTTCGTCGCGGTCAATGGCAAAAGGCGCTTATCTTCAATCTAGGTGTTTCTGCGTGCTGCGCCGGCCCAAAGAGTGCCCGGCAGAAAACGACAACGCAGGCATGTCGAGTGCCACTGTCTGCACCTGCACAGAATGTTTTGAGCAGATATCTCCTTCCATTCGGCCGGAATTGCAAGAAGTTTGTGCATCTTCTATGTTCGTCGCGGTCAATGACAAAAGGAGCTTATCTTCAATCTAGGTGTTTCTGCGTGCTGCTCCGGCCCAAAGAGTGCCCGGCGGAAAACGACAACGCAGGCATGTCGGGTGCCACTGTCTGCACCTGCACAGAAAGTTTTGAGCAGATATCTCCTTCCGTTCGGCCGGAATTGAAAGAAGATTGTGCATCTTCAATGTAGGTCGCGGTCAATGACAAAAAGGCGCTTATCTTCAATCTAGGTGTTTCTGCGTGCTGCGCCGGCCCAAAGAGTGCCCGGCGGAAAACGACAACGCAGGCATGTCGGGTGCCACTGTCTGCACCTGCACAGTATGTTTTGAGCAGATATCTTCTTTCGTTCGGCCGGAATTGCAAGACGTTTGTGCATCTGCAATGTAGGTCGCGGTCAATGACAAAAAGGCGCTTATCTTCAATCTAGGTGTTTCTGCGTGCTGCTCCGGCCCAAAGAGTGCCCGGCGGAAAACGACAACGCAGGCATGTCGGGTGCCACTGTCTGCACCTGCACAGAAAGTTTTGAGCAGATATCTCCTTCCATTCGGCCGGAATTGCAAGACGTTTGTGCATCTTCTATTTTCGTCGCGGTCAATGGCAAAAGGCGCTTATCTTCAATCTAGGTGTTTCTGCGTGCTGCGCCGGCCCAAAGAGTGCCCGGCGGATAACGACAACGCAGGCATGTCGAGTGCCACTGTCTGCACCTGCACAGAAAGTTTTGAGCAGATATCTCCTTCTGTTCGGCCGGAATTGAAAGAAGATTGTGCATCTTCAATGTAGGTCGCGGTCAATGACAAAAAGGCGCTTATCTTCAATCTAGGTGTTTCTGCGTGCTGCGCCGGCCCAAAGAGTGCCCGGCGGAAAACGACAACGCAGGCATGTCGGGTGCCACTGTCTGCACCTGCACAGTATGTTTTGAGCAGATATCTTCTTTCGTTCGGCCGGAATTGCAAGACGTTTGTGCATCTGCAATGTAGGTCGCGGTCAATGACAAAAAGGCGCTTATCTTCAATCTAGGTGTTTCTGCGTGCTGCTCCGGCCCAAAGAGTGCCCGGCGGAAAACGACAACGCAGGCATGTCGGGTGCCACTGTCTGCACCTGCACAGAAAGTTTTGAGCAGATATCTCCTTCCATTCGGCCGGAATTGCAAGACGTTTGTGCATCTTCTATTTTCGTCGCGGTCAATGGCAAAAGGCGCTTATCTTCAATCTAGGTGTTTCTGCGTGCTGCGCCGGCCCAAAGAGTGCCCGGCGGAAAACGACAACGCAGGCATGTCGAGTGCCACTGTCTGCACCTGCACAGAAAGTTTTGAGCAGATATCTCCTTCCGTTCGGCCGGAATTGAAAGAAGATTGTGCATCTTCAATGTAGGTCGCGGTCAATGACAAAAAGGCGCTTATCTTCAATCTAGGTGTTTCTGCGTGCTGCGCCGGCCCAAAGAGTGCCCGGCGGAAAACGACAACGCAGGCATGTCGGGTGCCACTGTCTGCACCTGCACAGAAAGTTTTGAGCAGATATCTCCTTCCGTTCGGCCGTAATTGAAAGAAGATTGTGCATCTTCTATGTTTGTCGCGGTCAATGGCAAAAGGCGCTTATCTTCAATGTAGGTGTTTCTGCGTGCTGCTCCGGCTCAAAGAGTGCCCGGCGGAAAACGACAACGCAGGCATGTCGGGTGCCACTGTCTGCACCTGCACAGAATGTTTTGAGCAGATATCTCCTTCCGTTCGGCCGGAATTGAAAGAAGATTGTGCATCTTCAATGTAGGTCGCGGTCAATGACAAAAAGGCGCTTATCTTCAATCTAGGTGTTTCTGCGTGCTGCGCCGGCCCAAAGAGTGCCCGGCGGAAAACGACAACGCAGGCATGTCGGGTGCCACTGTCTACACCTGCACAGAAAGTTTTGAGCAGATATCTCCTTCCATTCGGCTGGAATTGCAAGACGTTTGTGCATCTTCTATGTTCGTCGCGGTCAATGGCAAAAGGCGCTTATCTTCAATCTATGTGTTTCTGCGTGCTGTGCCGGCCCAAAGAGTGCCCGGCGGAAAACGACAACGCAGGCATGTCGAGTGCCACTGTCTGCACCTGCACAGAAAGTTTTGAGCAGATATCTCCTTCCGTTCGGAGGGAATTGAAAGAAGATTGTGCATCTTCAATGTAGGTCGCGGTCAATGACAAAAAGGCGCTTATCTTCAATCTAGGTGTTTCTGCATTCTGCGCCGGCCCAAAGACTGCCCGGCGGAAAACGTCAAAGCAGGCATGTCGGGTGCCACTGTCTGCACCTGCACAGAATGTTTTGAGCAGATATCTCCTTCCGTTCGGCCGGAATTGAAAGAAGATTGTGCATCTTCAATGTAGGTCGCGGTCAATGACAAAAAGGCGCTTATCTTCAATCTAGGTGTTTCTGCGTGCTGCGCCGGCCCAAAGAGTGCCCGGCGGAAAACGACAACGCAGGCATGTCGGGTGCCACTGTCTACACCTGCACAGAAAGTTTTGAGCAGATATCTCCTTCCATTCGGCCGGAATTGCAAGAAGTTTGTGCATCTTCTATGTTCGTCGCGGTCAATGACAAAAGGAGCTTATCTTCAATCTAGGTGTTTCTGCGTGCTGCTCCAGCCCAAAGAGTGCCCGGTGGAAAACGACAACGCAGGCATGTCGGGTGCCACTGTCTGCACCTGCACAGAAAGTTTTGAGC
This sequence comes from Hyla sarda, assembly GCF_029499605.1. NCBI lineage: Eukaryota > Metazoa > Chordata > Amphibia > Anura > Hylidae > Hyla > Hyla sarda. The sequence goes on from NW_026608277.1 coordinate 449,349, forward strand.
AGATATCTCCTTCCATTCGGCCGGAATTGCAAGACGTTTGTGCATCTTCTATGTTCGTCGTGGTCAATGGCAAAAGGCGCTTATCTTCAATCTAGGTGTTTCTGCGTGCTGCGCCGGCCCAAAGAGTGCCCGGCGGAAAACGACAACGCAGGCATGTCGAGTGCCACTGTCTGCACCTGCACAGAAAGTTTTGAGCAGATATCTCCTTCCATTCGGCCGGAATTGCAAGACGTTTGTGCATCTTCTATGTTCGTCGCGGTCAATGGCAAAAGGCGCTTATCTTCAATCTAGGTGTTTCTGCGTGCTGCGCCGGCCCAAAGAGTGCCCGGCGGAAAACAACAACGCAGGCATGTCGAGTGCCACTGTCTGCACCTGCACAGAAAGTTTTGAGCAGATATCTCCTTCCGTTCGGCCGGAATTGAAAGAAGATTGTGCATCTTCAATGTAGGTCTCGGTCAATGACAAAAAGGCGCTTATCTTCAATCTAGGTGTTTCTGCGTGCTGCGCCGGCCCAAAGACTGCCCGGCGGAAAACGACAACGCAGGCATGTCGGGTGCCACTGTCTGCACCTGCACAGAAAGTTTTGAGCAGATATCTCCTTCCATTCGGCCGGAATTGCAAGAAGATTGTGCATCTTCAATGTAGGTCGCGGTCAATGACAAAAAGGCGCTTATCTTCAATCTAGGTGTTTCTGCGTGCTGCGCCGGCCCAAAGAGTGCCCGGCGGAAAACGACAACGCAGGCATGTCGAGTGCCACTGTCTGCACCTGCACAGAAAGTTTTGAGCAGATATCTCCTTCCATTCGGCCGGAATTGCAAGACGTTTGTGCATCTTCTATGTTCGTCGCGGTCAATGGCAAAAGGCGCTTATCTTCAATCTAGGTGTTTCTGCGTGCTGCGCCGGCCCAAAGAGTGCCCGGCGGAAAACGACAACGCAGGCATGTCGGGTGCCACTGTCTACACCTGCACAGAAAGTTTTGAGCAGATATCTCCTTCCATTCGGCCGGAATTGCAAGAAGTTTGTGTATCTTCTATGTTCGTCGCGGTCAATGACAAAAGGAGCTTATCTTCAATCTAGGTGTTTCTGCGTGCTGCTCCGGCCCAAAGAGTGCCCGGCGGAAAACGACAACGCAGGCATGTCGGGTGCCACTGTCTGCACCTGCACAGAAAGATTTTAGCAGATATCTCCTTCCGTTCGGCCGGAATTGAAAGAAGATTGTGCATCTTCAATGTAGGTCGCGGTCAATAACAAAAAGGCGCTTATCTTCAATCTAGGTGTTTCTGCGTGCTGCGCCGGCCCAAAGAGTGCCCGGCGGAAAACGACAACGCAGGCATGTCGGGTGCCACTGTCTGCACCTGCTCAGAATGTTTTGAGCAGATATCTCCTTCCGTTCGGCCGGAATTGAAAGAAGTTTGTGCATCTTCAATGTAGGTCGCGGTCAATGACAAAAAGGCGCTTATCTTCAATCTAGGTGTTTCTGCATTCTGCGCCGGCCCAAAGACTGCCCGGCCGAAAACGACAACGCAGGCATGTCGGGTGCCACTGTCTGAAAATGCACAGAATGTTTTGAGCAGATATCTCCTTCCGTTCGGCCGTAATTGAAAGAAGATTGTGCATCTTCTATGTTTGTCGCGGTCAATGGCAAAAGGCGCTTATCTTCAATGTAGGTGTTTCTGCGTGCTGCTCCGGCTCAAAGAGTGCCCGGCGGAAAACGACAACGCAGGCATGTCGGGTGCCACTGTCTGCACCTGCACAGAAAGTTTTGAGCAGATATCTCCTTCCATTCGGCCGGAATTGCAAGACGTTTGTGCATCTTCTATTTTCGTCGCGGTCAATGGCAAAAGGCGCTTATCTTCAATCTAGGTGTTTCTGCGTGCTGCGCCGGCCCAAAGAGTGCCCGGCGGATAACGACAACGCAGGCATGTCGAGTGCCACTGTCTGCACCTGCACAGAAAGTTTTGAGCAGATATCTCCTTCTGTTCGGCCGGAATTGAAAGAAGATTGTGCATCTTCAATGTAGGTCGCGGTCAATGACAAAAAGGCGCTTATCTTCAATCTAGGTGTTTCTGCGTGCTGCGCCGGCCCAAAGAGTGCCCGGCGGAAAACGACAACGCAGGCATGTCGGGTGCCACTGTCTGCACCTGCACAGAAAGTTTTGAGCAGATATCTCCTTCCGTTCGGCCGGAATTGAAAGAAGATTGTGCATCTTCAATGTAGGTCGCGGACAATGACAAAAAGGCGCTTATCTTCAATCTAGGTGTTTCTGCGTGCTGCGCCGGCCCAAAGAGTGCCCGGCGGAAAACGACAACGCAGGCATGTCGGGTGCCACTGTCTGCACCTGCACAGTATGTTTTGAGCAGATATCTTCTTTCGTTCGGCCGGAATTGCAAGACGTTTGTGCATCTGCAATGTTCGTCGCGGTCAATGACAAAAAGGCGCTTATCTTCAATCTAGGTGTTTCTGCGTGCTGCTCCGGCCCAAAGAGTGCCCGGCGGAAAACGACAACGCAGGCATGTCGGGTGCCACTGTCTGCACCTGCACAGAAAGTTTTGAGCAGATATCTCCTTCCATTCGGCCGGAATTGCAAGACGTTTGTGCATCTTCTATTTTCGTCGCGGTCAATGGCAAAAGGCGCTTATCTTCAATCTAGGTGTTTCTGCGTGCTGCGCCGGCCCAAAGAGTGCCCGGCGGAAAACGACAACGCAGGCATGTCGAGTGCCACTGTCTGCACCTGCACAGAAAGTTTTGAGCAGATATCTCCTTCCGTTCGGCCGGAATTGAAAGAAGTTTGTGCATCTTCAATGTAGGTCGCGGTCAATGACAAAAAGGCGCTTATCTTCAATCTAGGTGTTTCTGCATTCTGCGCCGGCCCAAAGACTGCCCGGCCGAAAACGACAACGCAGGCATGTCGGGTGCCACTGTCTGAAAATGCACAGAATGTTTTGAGCAGATATCTCCTTCCGTTCGGCCGTAATTGAAAGAAGATTGTGCATCTTCAATGTAGGTCGCGGTCAATGACAAAAAGGCGCTTATCTTCAATCTAGGTGTTTCTGCGTGCTGCGCCGGCCCAAAGAGTGCCCGGCGGAAAACGACAACGCAGGCATGTCGGGTGCCACTGTCTGCACCTGCACAGAAAGTTTTGAGCAGATATCTCCTTCCATTCGGCCGGAATTGCAAGACGTTTGTGCATCTTCTATGTTCGTCGCGGTCAATGGCAAAAGGCGCTTATCTTCAATCTAGGTGTTTCTGCGTTCTGCGCCGGCCCAAAGAGTGCCCGGCGGAAAACGACAACACAGGCATGTCGAGTGCCACTGTCTGCACCTGCACAGAAAGTTTTGAGCAGATATCTCCTTCCATTCGGCCGGAATTGCAAGACGTTTTGGCATCTTCTATGTTCGTCGCGGTCAATGGCAAAAGGCGCTTATCTTCAATCTAGGTGTTTCTGCGTGCTGCGCCGGCCCAAAGAGTGCCCGGCGGAAAACGACAACGCAGGCATGTCGGGTGCCACTGTCTGCACCTGCAAAGAAAGTTTTGAGCAGATATCTCCTCCCGTTCGGCCGGAATTGAAAGAAGATTGTGCATCTTCAATGTAGGTCGCGGACAATGACAAAAAGGCGCTTATCTTCAATCTAGGTGTTTCTGCGTGCTGCTCCGGCCCAAAGAGTGCCCGGCGGAAAACGACAACGCAGGCATGTCGGGTGCCACTGTCTGCACCTGCACAGAATGTTTTGAGCAGATATCTCCTTCCGTTCGGCCGGAATTGAAAGAAGATTGTGCATCTTCAATGTAGGTCGCGGTCAATGACAAAAAGGCGCTTATCTTCAATCTAGGTGTTTCTGCGTGCTGCGCCGGCCCAAAGAGTGCCCGGCGGAAAACGACAACGCAGGCATGTCGGGTGCCACTGTCTGCACCTGCACAGTATGTTTTGAGCAGATATCTTCTTTCGTTCGGCCGGAATTGCAAGACGTTTGTGCATCTGCAATGTAGGTCGCGGTCAATGACAAAAAGGCGCTTATCTTCAATCTAGGTGTTTCTGCGTGCTGCTCCGGCCCAAAGAGTGCCCGGCGGAAAACGACAACGCAGGCATGTCGGGTGCCACTGTCTGCACCTGCACAGAAAGTTTTGAGCAGATATCTCCTTCCATTCGGCCGGAATTGCAAGACGTTTGTGCATCTTCTATTTTCGTCGCGGTCAATGGCAAAAGGCGCTTATCTTCAATCTAGGTGTTTCTGCGTGCTGCGCCGGCCCAAAGAGTGCCCGGCAGAAAACGACAACGCAGCCATGTCGAGTGCCACTGTCTGCACCTGCACAGAATGTTTTGAGCAGATATCTCCTTCCATTCGGCCGGAATTGCAAGAAGTTTGTGCATCTTCTATGTTCGTCGCGGTCAATGACAAAAGGAGCTTATCTTCAATCTAGGTGTTTCTGCGTGCTGCTCCGGCCCAAAGAGTGCCCGGCGGAAAACGACAACGCAGGCATGTCGGGTGCCACTGTCTGCACCTGCACAGAAAGTTTTGAGCAGATATCTCCTTCCGTTCGGCCGGAATTGAAAGAAGATTGTGCATCTTCAATGTAGGTCGCGGTCAATGACAAAAAGGCGCTTATCTTCAATCTAGGTGTTTCTGCGTGCTGCGCCGGCCCAAAGAGTGCCCGGCGGAAAACGACAACGCAGGCATGTCGGGTGCCACTGTCTGCACCTGCACAGTATGTTTTGAGCAGATATCTTCTTTCGTTCGGCCGGAATTGCAAGACGTTTGTGCATCTGCAATGTAGGTCGCGGTCAATGACAAAAAGGCGCTTATCTTCAATCTAGGTGTTTCTGCGTGCTGCTCCGGCCCAAAGAGTGCCCGGCGGAAAACGACAACGCAGGCATGTCGGGTGCCACTGTCTGCACCTGCACAGAAAGTTTTGAGCAGATATCTCCTTCCATTCGGCCGGAATTGCAAGACGTTTGTGCATCTATTTTCGTCGCGGTCAATGGCAAAAGGCGCTTATCTTCAATCTAGGTGTTTCTGCGTGCTGCGCCGGCCCAAAGAGTGCCCGGCGGAAAACGACAACGCAGGCATGTCGAGTGCCACTGTCTGCACCTGCACAGAAAGTTTTGAGCAGATATCTCCTTCCGTTCGGCCGGAATTGAAAGAAGATTGTGCATCTTCAATGTAGGTCGCGGTCAATGACAAAAAGGCGCTTATCTTCAATCTAGGTGTTTCTGCGTGCTGCGCCGGCCCAAAGACTGCCCGGCGGAAAACGACAACGCAGGCATGTCGGGTGCCACTGTCTGCACCTGCACAGAATGTTTTGAGCAAATATCTCCTTCCGTTCGGCCGGAATTGAAAGAAGATTGTGCATCTTCAATGTAGGTCGCGGTCAATGACAAAAAGGCGCTTATCTTCAATCTAGGTGTTTCTGCGTGCTGCGCCGGCCCAAAGAGTGCCCGGCGGAAAACGACAACGCAGGCATGTCGGGTGCCACTGTCTACACCTGCACAGAAAGTTTTGAGCAGATATCTCCTTCCATTCGGCCGGAATTGCAAGAAGTTTGTGCATCTTCTATGTTCGTCGCGGTCAATGACAAAAGGAGCTTATCTTCAATCTAGGTGTTTCTGCGTGCTGCTCCGGCCCAAAGAGTGCCCGGCGGAAAACGACAACGCAGGCATGTCGGGTGCCACTGTCTGCACCTGCACAGAAAGTTTTAAGCAGATATCTTCCTTCGTTCGGCCGGAATTGCAAGACGTTCGTGCATCTTCAATATTGGTCGCGGTCAATGTCAAAAAGCCCTTATCTGCAATCTAGGTGTTTCTGCGTGCTGCGCCGGCCCAAAGAGTGCCCGGCTGAAAACGACAATGCAGGCATGTCGGGTGCCACTGTCTGCACCTGCACAGAAAGGTTTGAGCAGATATCTCCTTCCATTCGGCCGGAATTGCAAGACGTTTGTGCATCTTCTATGTTCGTCGCGGTCAATGGCAAAAGGCGCTTATCTTCAATCTAGGTGTTTCTGCGTGCTGCTCCGGCCCAAAGAGTGCCCGGCGGAAAACGACAACGCAGGCATGTCGGGTGCCACTGTCTGCACCTGCACAGAAAGTTTTGAGCAGATATCTCCTTCCATTCGGCCGGAATTGCAAGACGTTTGTGCATCTTCTATGTTCGTCGCGGTCAATGGCAAAAGGCGCTTATCTTCAATCTAGGTGTTTCTGCGTGCTGCGCCGGCCCAAAGAGTGCCCGGCGGAAAACGACAACGCAGGCATGTCGAGTGCCACTGTCTGCACCTGCACAGAAAGTTTTGAGCAGATATCTCCTTCCGTTCGGCCGGAATTGAAAGAAGATTGTGCATCTTCAATGTAGGTCGCGGTCAATGACAAAAAGGCGCTTATCTTCAATCTAGGTGTTTCTGCGTGCTGCGCCGGCCCAAAGAGTGCCCGGCGGAAAACGACAACGCAGGCATGTCGGGTGCCACTGTCTGCACCTGCACAGTATGTTTTGAGCAGATATCTTCTTTCGTTCGGCCGGAATTGCAAGACGTTTGTGCATCTGCAATGTAGGTCGCGGTCAATGACAAAAAGGCGCTTATCTTCAATCTAGGTGTTTCTGCGTGCTGCGCCGGCCCAAAGAGTGCCCGGCGGAAAACGACAACGCAGGCATGTCGGGTGCCACTGTCTGCACCTGCACAGAAAGTTTTGAGCAGATATCTCCTTCCGTTCGGCCGGAATTGAAAGAAGATTGTGCATCTTCAATGTAGGTCGCGGTCAATGACAAAAAGGCGCTTATCTTCAATCTAGGTGTTTCTGCGTGCTGCGCCGGCCCAAAGAGTGCCCGGCGGAAAACGACAACGCAGGCATGTCGGGTGCCACTGTCTGCACCTGCACAGTATGTTTTGAGCAGATATCTTCTTTCGTTCGGCCGGAATTGCAAGACGTTTGTGCATCTGCAATGTAGGTCGCGGTCAATGACAAAAAGGCGCTTATCTTCAATCTAGGTGTTTCTGCGTGCTGCTCCGGCCCAAAGAGTGCCCGGCGGAAAACGACAACGCAGGCATGTCGGGTGCCACTGTCTGCACCTGCACAGAAAGTTTTGAGCAGATATCTCCTTCCATTCGGCCGGAATTGCAAGACGTTTGTGCATCTATTTTCGTCGCGGTCAATGGCAAAAGGCGCTTATCTTCAATCTAGGTGTTTCTGCGTGCTGCGCCGGCCCAAAGAGTGCCCGGCGGAAAACGACAACGCAGGCATGTCGAGTGCCACTGTCTGCACCTGCACAGAAAGTTTTGAGCAGATATCTCCTTCCGTTCGGCCGGAATTGAAAGAAGATTGTGCATCTTCAATGTAGGTCGCGGTCAATGACAAAAAGGCGCTTATCTTCAATCTAGGTGTTTCTGCGTGCTGCGCCGGCCCAAAGACTGCCCGGCGGAAAACGACAACGCAGGCATGTCGGGTGCCACTGTCTGCACCTGCACAGAATGTTTTGAGCAAATATCTCCTTCCGTTCGGCCGGAATTGAAAGAAGATTGTGCATCTTCAATGTAGGTCGCGGTCAATGACAAAAAGGCGCTTATCTTCAATCTAGGTGTTTCTGCGTGCTGCGCCGGCCCAAAGAGTGCCCGGCGGAAAACGACAACGCAGGCATGTCGGGTGCCACTGTCTACACCTGCACAGAAAGTTTTGAGCAGATATCTCCTTCCATTCGGCCGGAATTGCAAGAAGTTTGTGCATCTTCTATGTTCGTCGCGGTCAATGACAAAAGGAGCTTATCTTCAATCTAGGTGTTTCTGCGTGCTGCTCCGGCCCAAAGAGTGCCCGGCGGAAAACGACAACGCAGGCATGTCGGGTGCCACTGTCTGCACCTGCACAGAAAGTTTTAAGCAGATATCTTCTTTCGTTCGGCCGGAATTGCAAGACGTTCGTGCATCTTCAATATTGGTCGCGGTCAATGTCAAAAAGCCCTTATCTGCAATCTAGGTGTTTCTGCGTGCTGCGCCGGCCCAAAGAGTGCCCGGCGGAAAACGACAACGCAGGCATGTCGGGTGCCACTGTCTACACCTGCACAGAAAGTTTTGAGCAGATATCTCCTTCCATTCGGCCGGAATTGCAAGACGTTTGTGCATCTTCTATGTTCGTCGCGGTCAATGGCAAAAGGCGCTTATCTTCAATCTAGGTGTTTCTGCGTGCTGCGCCGGCCCAAAGAGTGCCCGGCGGAAAACGACAACGCAGGCATTTCGGGTGCCACTGTCTGCACCTGCACAGAAAGTTTTGAGCAGATATCTCCTTCCGTTCGGCCGGAATTGAAAGAAGATTGTGCATCTTCAATGTAGGTCGCGGTCAATGACAAAAAGGCGCTTATCTTCAATCTAGGTGTTTCTGCGTGCTGCGCCGGCCCAAAGAGTGCCCGGCGGAAAACGACAACGCAGGCATGTCGGGTGCCACTGTCTGCACCTGCACAGTATGTTTTGAGCAGATATCTTCTTTCGTTCGGCCGGAATTGCAAAACGTTTGTGCATCTGCAATGTAGGTCGCGGTCAATGACAAAAAGGCGCTTATCTTCAATCTAGGTGTTTCTGCATGCTGCTCCGGCCCAAAGAGTGCCCGGCGGAAAACGACAACGCAGGCATGTCGGGTGCCACTGTCTGCACCTGCACAGAAAGTTTTGAGCAGATATCTCCTTCCATTCGGCCGGAATTGCAAGACGTTTGTGCATCTTCTATTTTCGTCGCGGTCAATGGCAAAAGGCGCTTATCTTCAATCTAGGTGTTTCTGCGTGCTGCGCCGGCCCAAAGAGTGCCCGGCGGATAACGACAACGCAGGCATGTCGAGTGCCACTGTCTGCACCTGCACAGAAAGTTTTGAGCAGATATCTCCTTCTGTTCGGCCGGAATTGAAAGAAGATTGTGCATCTTCAATGTAGGTCGCGGTCAATGACAAAAAGGCGCTTATCTTCAATCTAGGTGTTTCTGCGTGCTGCGCCGGCCCAAAGAGTGCCCGGCGGAAAACGACAACGCAGGCATGTCGGGTGCCACTGTCTGCACCTGCACAGTATGTTTTGAGCAGATATCTTCTTTCGTTCGGCCGGAATTGCAAGACGTTTGTGCATCTGCAATGTAGGTCGCGGTCAATGACAAAAAGGCGCTTATCTTCAATCTAGGTGTTTCTGCGTGCTGCTCCGGCCCAAAGAGTGCCCGGCGGAAAACGACAACGCAGGCATGTCGGGTGCCACTGTCTGCACCTGCACAGAAAGTTTTGAGCAGATATCTCCTTCCATTCGGCCGGAATTGCAAGACGTTTGTGCATCTTCTATTTTCGTCGCGGTCAATGGCAAAAGGCGCTTATCTTCAATCTAGGTGTTTCTGCGTGCTGCGCCGGCCCAAAGAGTGCCCGGCGGAAAACGACAACGCAGGCATGTCGAGTGCCACTGTCTGCACCTGCACAGAAAGTTTTGAGCAGATATCTCCTTCCGTTCGGCCGGAATTGAAAGAAGATTGTGCATCTTCAATGTAGGTCGCGGTCAATGACAAAAAGGCGCTTATCTTCAATCTAGGTGTTTCTGCGTGCTGCGCCGGCCCAAAGAGTGCCCGGCGGAAAACGACAACGCAGGCATGTCGGGTGCCACTGTCTGCACCTGCACAGAAAGTTTTGAGCAGATATCTCCTTCCGTTCGGCCGTAATTGAAAGAAGATTGTGCATCTTCTATGTTTGTCGCGGTCAATGGCAAAAGGCGCTTATCTTCAATGTAGGTGTTTCTGCGTGCTGCTCCGGCTCAAAGAGTGCCCGGCGGAAAACGACAACGCAGGCATGTCGGGTGCCACTGTCTGCACCTGCACAGAATGTTTTGAGCAGATATCTCCTTCCGTTCGGCCGGAATTGAAAGAAGATTGTGCATCTTCAATGTAGGTCGCGGTCAATGACAAAAAGGCGCTTATCTTCAATCTAGGTGTTTCTGCGTGCTGCGCCGGCCCAAAGAGTGCCCGGCGGAAAACGACAACGCAGGCATGTCGGGTGCCACTGTCTACACCTGCACAGAAAGTTTTGAGCAGATATCTCCTTCCATTCGGCTGGAATTGCAAGACGTTTGTGCATCTTCTATGTTCGTCGCGGTCAATGGCAAAAGGCGCTTATCTTCAATCTATGTGTTTCTGCGTGCTGTGCCGGCCCAAAGAGTGCCCGGCGGAAAACGACAACGCAGGCATGTCGAGTGCCACTGTCTGCACCTGCACAGAAAGTTTTGAGCAGATATCTCCTTCCGTTCGGAGGGAATTGAAAGAAGATTGTGCATCTTCAATGTAGGTCGCGGTCAATGACAAAAAGGCGCTTATCTTCAATCTAGGTGTTTCTGCATTCTGCGCCGGCCCAAAGACTGCCCGGCGGAAAACGTCAAAGCAGGCATGTCGGGTGCCACTGTCTGCACCTGCACAGAATGTTTTGAGCAGATATCTCCTTCCGTTCGGCCGGAATTGAAAGAAGATTGTGCATCTTCAATGTAGGTCGCGGTCAATGACAAAAAGGCGCTTATCTTCAATCTAGGTGTTTCTGCGTGCTGCGCCGGCCCAAAGAGTGCCCGGCGGAAAACGACAACGCAGGCATGTCGGGTGCCACTGTCTACACCTGCACAGAAAGTTTTGAGCAGATATCTCCTTCCATTCGGCCGGAATTGCAAGAAGTTTGTGCATCTTCTATGTTCGTCGCGGTCAATGACAAAAGGAGCTTATCTTCAATCTAGGTGTTTCTGCGTGCTGCTCCAGCCCAAAGAGTGCCCGGTGGAAAACGACAACGCAGGCATGTCGGGTGCCACTGTCTGCACCTGCACAGAAAGTTTTGAGCAGATATCTCCTTCCATTCGGCCGGAATTGCAAGACGTTTGTGCATCTTCTATGTTCGTCGTGGTCAATGGCAAAAGGCGCTTATCTTCAATCTAGGTGTTTCTGCGTGCTGCGCCGGCCCAAAGAGTGCCCGGCGGAAAACGACAACGCAGGCATGTCGAGTGCCACTGTCTGCACCTGCACAGAAAGTTTTGAGCAGATATCTCCTTCCATTCGGCCGGAATTGCAAGACGTTTGTGCATCTTCTATGTTCGTCGCGGTCAATGGCAAAAGGCGCTTATCTTCAATCTAGGTGTTTCTGCGTGCTGCGCCGGCCCAAAGAGTGCCCGGCGGAAAACAACAACGCAGGCATGTCGAGTGCCACTGTCTGCACCTGCACAGAAAGTTTTGAGCAGATATCTCCTTCCGTTCGGCCGGAATTGAAAGAAGATTGTGCATCTTCAATGTAGGTCTCGGTCAATGACAAAAAGGCGCTTATCTTCAATCTAGGTGTTTCTGCGTGCTGCGCCGGCCCAAAGACTGCCCGGCGGAAAACGACAACGCAGGCATGTCGGGTGCCACTGTCTGCACCTGCACAGAAAGTTTTGAGCAGATATCTCCTTCCATTCGGCCGGAATTGCAAGAAGATTGTGCATCTTCAATGTAGGTCGCGGTCAATGACAAAAAGGCGCTTATCTTCAATCTAGGTGTTTCTGCGTGCTGCGCCGGCCCAAAGAGTGCCCGGCGGAAAACGACAACGCAGGCATGTCGAGTGCCACTGTCTGCACCTGCACAGAAAGTTTTGAGCAGATATCTCCTTCCATTCGGCCGGAATTGCAAGACGTTTGTGCATCTTCTATGTTCGTCGCGGTCAATGGCAAAAGGCGCTTATCTTCAATCTAGGTGTTTCTGCGTGCTGCGCCGGCCCAAAGAGTGCCCGGCGGAAAACGACAACGCAGGCATGTCGGGTGCCACTGTCTACACCTGCACAGAAAGTTTTGAGCAGATATCTCCTTCCATTCGGCCGGAATTGCAAGAAGTTTGTGTATCTTCTATGTTCGTCGCGGTCAATGACAAAAGGAGCTTATCTTCAATCTAGGTGTTTCTGCGTGCTGCTCCGGCCCAAAGAGTGCCCGGCGGAAAACGACAACGCAGGCATGTCGGGTGCCACTGTCTGCACCTGCACAGAAAGATTTTAGCAGATATCTCCTTCCGTTCGGCCGGAATTGAAAGAAGATTGTGCATCTTCAATGTAGGTCGCGGTCAATAACAAAAAGGCGCTTATCTTCAATCTAGGTGTTTCTGCGTGCTGCGCCGGCCCAAAGAGTGCCCGGCGGAAAACGACAACGCAGGCATGTCGGGTGCCACTGTCTGCACCTGCTCAGAATGTTTTGAGCAGATATCTCCTTCCGTTCGGCCGGAATTGAAAGAAGTTTGTGCATCTTCAATGTAGGTCGCGGTCAATGACAAAAAGGCGCTTATCTTCAATCTAGGTGTTTCTGCATTCTGCGCCGGCCCAAAGACTGCCCGGCCGAAAACGACAACGCAGGCATGTCGGGTGCCACTGTCTGAAAATGCACAGAATGTTTTGAGCAGATATCTCCTTCCGTTCGGCCGTAATTGAAAGAAGATTGTGCATCTTCTATGTTTGTCGCGGTCAATGGCAAAAGGCGCTTATCTTCAATGTAGGTGTTTCTGCGTGCTGCTCCGGCTCAAAGAGTGCCCGGCGGAAAACGACAACGCAGGCATGTCGGGTGCCACTGTCTGCACCTGCACAGAAAGTTTTGAGCAGATATCTCCTTCCATTCGGCCGGAATTGCAAGACGTTTGTGCATCTTCTATTTTCGTCGCGGTCAATGGCAAAAGGCGCTTATCTTCAATCTAGGTGTTTCTGCGTGCTGCGCCGGCCCAAAGAGTGCCCGGCGGATAACGACAACGCAGGCATGTCGAGTGCCACTGTCTGCACCTGCACAGAAAGTTTTGAGCAGATATCTCCTTCTGTTCGGCCGGAATTGAAAGAAGATTGTGCATCTTCAATGTAGGTCGCGGTCAATGACAAAAAGGCGCTTATCTTCAATCTAGGTGTTTCTGCGTGCTGCGCCGGCCCAAAGAGTGCCCGGCGGAAAACGACAACGCAGGCATGTCGGGTGCCACTGTCTGCACCTGCACAGAAAGTTTTGAGCAGATATCTCCTTCCGTTCGGCCGGAATTGAAAGAAGATTGTGCATCTTCAATGTAGGTCGCGGACAATGACAAAAAGGCGCTTATCTTCAATCTAGGTGTTTCTGCGTGCTGCGCCGGCCCAAAGAGTGCCCGGCGGAAAACGACAACGCAGGCATGTCGGGTGCCACTGTCTGCACCTGCACAGTATGTTTTGAGCAGATATCTTCTTTCGTTCGGCCGGAATTGCAAGACGTTTGTGCATCTGCAATGTTCGTCGCGGTCAATGACAAAAAGGCGCTTATCTTCAATCTAGGTGTTTCTGCGTGCTGCTCCGGCCCAAAGAGTGCCCGGCGGAAAACGACAACGCAGGCATGTCGGGTGCCACTGTCTGCACCTGCACAGAAAGTTTTGAGCAGATATCTCCTTCCATTCGGCCGGAATTGCAAGACGTTTGTGCATCTTCTATTTTCGTCGCGGTCAATGGCAAAAGGCGCTTATCTTCAATCTAGGTGTTTCTGCGTGCTGCGCCGGCCCAAAGAGTGCCCGGCGGAAAACGACAACGCAGGCATGTCGAGTGCCACTGTCTGCACCTGCACAGAAAGTTTTGAGCAGATATCTCCTTCCGTTCGGCCGGAATTGAAAGAAGTTTGTGCATCTTCAATGTAGGTCGCGGTCAATGACAAAAAGGCGCTTATCTTCAATCTAGGTGTTTCTGCATTCTGCGCCGGCCCAAAGACTGCCCGGCCGAAAACGACAACGCAGGCATGTCGGGTGCCACTGTCTGAAAATGCACAGAATGTTTTGAGCAGATATCTCCTTCCGTTCGGCCGTAATTGAAAGAAGATTGTGCATCTTCAATGTAGGTCGCGGTCAATGACAAAAAGGCGCTTATCTTCAATCTAGGTGTTTCTGCGTGCTGCGCCGGCCCAAAGAGTGCCCGGCGGAAAACGACAACGCAGGCATGTCGGGTGCCACTGTCTGCACCTGCACAGAAAGTTTTGAGCAGATATCTCCTTCCATTCGGCCGGAATTGCAAGACGTTTGTGCATCTTCTATGTTCGTCGCGGTCAATGGCAAAAGGCGCTTATCTTCAATCTAGGTGTTTCTGCGTTCTGCGCCGGCCCAAAGAGTGCCCGGCGGAAAACGACAACACAGGCATGTCGAGTGCCACTGTCTGCACCTGCACAGAAAGTTTTGAGCAGATATCTCCTTCCATTCGGCCGGAATTGCAAGACGTTTTGGCATCTTCTATGTTCGTCGCGGTCAATGGCAAAAGGCGCTTATCTTCAATCTAGGTGTTTCTGCGTGCTGCGCCGGCCCAAAGAGTGCCCGGCGGAAAACGACAACGCAGGCATGTCGGGTGCCACTGTCTGCACCTGCAAAGAAAGTTTTGAGCAGATATCTCCTCCCGTTCGGCCGGAATTGAAAGAAGATTGTGCATCTTCAATGTAGGTCGCGGACAATGACAAAAAGGCGCTTATCTTCAATCTAGGTGTTTCTGCGTGCTGCTCCGGCCCAAAGAGTGCCCGGCGGAAAACGACAACGCAGGCATGTCGGGTGCCACTGTCTGCACCTGCACAGAATGTTTTGAGCAGATATCTCCTTCCGTTCGGCCGGAATTGAAAGAAGATTGTGCATCTTCAATGTAGGTCGCGGTCAATGACAAAAAGGCGCTTATCTTCAATCTAGGTGTTTCTGCGTGCTGCGCCGGCCCAAAGAGTGCCCGGCGGAAAACGACAACGCAGGCATGTCGGGTGCCACTGTCTGCACCTGCACAGTATGTTTTGAGCAGATATCTTCTTTCGTTCGGCCGGAATTGCAAGACGTTTGTGCATCTGCAATGTAGGTCGCGGTCAATGACAAAAAGGCGCTTATCTTCAATCTAGGTGTTTCTGCGTGCTGCTCCGGCCCAAAGAGTGCCCGGCGGAAAACGACAACGCAGGCATGTCGGGTGCCACTGTCTGCACCTGCACAGAAAGTTTTGAGCAGATATCTCCTTCCATTCGGCCGGAATTGCAAGACGTTTGTGCATCTTCTATTTTCGTCGCGGTCAATGGCAAAAGGCGCTTATCTTCAATCTAGGTGTTTCTGCGTGCTGCGCCGGCCCAAAGAGTGCCCGGCAGAAAACGACAACGCAGCCATGTCGAGTGCCACTGTCTGCACCTGCACAGAATGTTTTGAGCAGATATCTCCTTCCATTCGGCCGGAATTGCAAGAAGTTTGTGCATCTTCTATGTTCGTCGCGGTCAATGACAAAAGGAGCTTATCTTCAATCTAGGTGTTTCTGCGTGCTGCTCCGGCCCAAAGAGTGCCCGGCGGAAAACGACAACGCAGGCATGTCGGGTGCCACTGTCTGCACCTGCACAGAAAGTTTTGAGCAGATATCTCCTTCCGTTCGGCCGGAATTGAAAGAAGATTGTGCATCTTCAATGTAGGTCGCGGTCAATGACAAAAAGGCGCTTATCTTCAATCTAGGTGTTTCTGCGTGCTGCGCCGGCCCAAAGAGTGCCCGGCGGAAAACGACAACGCAGGCATGTCGGGTGCCACTGTCTGCACCTGCACAGTATGTTTTGAGCAGATATCTTCTTTCGTTCGGCCGGAATTGCAAGACGTTTGTGCATCTGCAATGTAGGTCGCGGTCAATGACAAAAAGGCGCTTATCTTCAATCTAGGTGTTTCTGCGTGCTGCTCCGGCCCAAAGAGTGCCCGGCGGAAAACGACAACGCAGGCATGTCGGGTGCCACTGTCTGCACCTGCACAGAAAGTTTTGAGCAGATATCTCCTTCCATTCGGCCGGAATTGCAAGACGTTTGTGCATCTATTTTCGTCGCGGTCAATGGCAAAAGGCGCTTATCTTCAATCTAGGTGTTTCTGCGTGCTGCGCCGGCCCAAAGAGTGCCCGGCGGAAAACGACAACGCAGGCATGTCGAGTGCCACTGTCTGCACCTGCACAGAAAGTTTTGAGCAGATATCTCCTTCCGTTCGGCCGGAATTGAAAGAAGATTGTGCATCTTCAATGTAGGTCGCGGTCAATGACAAAAAGGCGCTTATCTTCAATCTAGGTGTTTCTGCGTGCTGCGCCGGCCCAAAGACTGCCCGGCGGAAAACGACAACGCAGGCATGTCGGGTGCCACTGTCTGCACCTGCACAGAATGTTTTGAGCAAATATCTCCTTCCGTTCGGCCGGAATTGAAAGAAGATTGTGCATCTTCAATGTAGGTCGCGGTCAATGACAAAAAGGCGCTTATCTTCAATCTAGGTGTTTCTGCGTGCTGCGCCGGCCCAAAGAGTGCCCGGCGGAAAACGACAACGCAGGCATGTCGGGTGCCACTGTCTACACCTGCACAGAAAGTTTTGAGCAGATATCTCCTTCCATTCGGCCGGAATTGCAAGAAGTTTGTGCATCTTCTATGTTCGTCGCGGTCAATGACAAAAGGAGCTTATCTTCAATCTAGGTGTTTCTGCGTGCTGCTCCGGCCCAAAGAGTGCCCGGCGGAAAACGACAACGCAGGCATGTCGGGTGCCACTGTCTGCACCTGCACAGAAAGTTTTAAGCAGATATCTTCCTTCGTTCGGCCGGAATTGCAAGACGTTCGTGCATCTTCAATATTGGTCGCGGTCAATGTCAAAAAGCCCTTATCTGCAATCTAGGTGTTTCTGCGTGCTGCGCCGGCCCAAAGAGTGCCCGGCTGAAAACGACAATGCAGGCATGTCGGGTGCCACTGTCTGCACCTGCACAGAAAGGTTTGAGCAGATATCTCCTTCCATTCGGCCGGAATTGCAAGACGTTTGTGCATCTTCTATGTTCGTCGCGGTCAATGGCAAAAGGCGCTTATCTTCAATCTAGGTGTTTCTGCGTGCTGCTCCGGCCCAAAGAGTGCCCGGCGGAAAACGACAACGCAGGCATGTCGGGTGCCACTGTCTGCACCTGCACAGAAAGTTTTGAGCAGATATCTCCTTCCATTCGGCCGGAATTGCAAGACGTTTGTGCATCTTCTATGTTCGTCGCGGTCAATGGCAAAAGGCGCTTATCTTCAATCTAGGTGTTTCTGCGTGCTGCGCCGGCCCAAAGAGTGCCCGGCGGAAAACGACAACGCAGGCATGTCGAGTGCCACTGTCTGCACCTGCACAGAAAGTTTTGAGCAGATATCTCCTTCCGTTCGGCCGGAATTGAAAGAAGATTGTGCATCTTCAATGTAGGTCGCGGTCAATGACAAAAAGGCGCTTATCTTCAATCTAGGTGTTTCTGCGTGCTGCGCCGGCCCAAAGAGTGCCCGGCGGAAAACGACAACGCAGGCATGTCGGGTGCCACTGTCTGCACCTGCACAGTATGTTTTGAGCAGATATCTTCTTTCGTTCGGCCGGAATTGCAAGACGTTTGTGCATCTGCAATGTAGGTCGCGGTCAATGACAAAAAGGCGCTTATCTTCAATCTAGGTGTTTCTGCGTGCTGCGCCGGCCCAAAGAGTGCCCGGCGGAAAACGACAACGCAGGCATGTCGGGTGCCACTGTCTGCACCTGCACAGAAAGTTTTGAGCAGATATCTCCTTCCGTTCGGCCGGAATTGAAAGAAGATTGTGCATCTTCAATGTAGGTCGCGGTCAATGACAAAAAGGCGCTTATCTTCAATCTAGGTGTTTCTGCGTGCTGCGCCGGCCCAAAGAGTGCCCGGCGGAAAACGACAACGCAGGCATGTCGGGTGCCACTGTCTGCACCTGCACAGTATGTTTTGAGCAGATATCTTCTTTCGTTCGGCCGGAATTGCAAGACGTTTGTGCATCTGCAATGTAGGTCGCGGTCAATGACAAAAAGGCGCTTATCTTCAATCTAGGTGTTTCTGCGTGCTGCTCCGGCCCAAAGAGTGCCCGGCGGAAAACGACAACGCAGGCATGTCGGGTGCCACTGTCTGCACCTGCACAGAAAGTTTTGAGCAGATATCTCCTTCCATTCGGCCGGAATTGCAAGACGTTTGTGCATCTATTTTCGTCGCGGTCAATGGCAAAAGGCGCTTATCTTCAATCTAGGTGTTTCTGCGTGCTGCGCCGGCCCAAAGAGTGCCCGGCGGAAAACGACAACGCAGGCATGTCGAGTGCCACTGTCTGCACCTGCACAGAAAGTTTTGAGCAGATATCTCCTTCCGTTCGGCCGGAATTGAAAGAAGATTGTGCATCTTCAATGTAGGTCGCGGTCAATGACAAAAAGGCGCTTATCTTCAATCTAGGTGTTTCTGCGTGCTGCGCCGGCCCAAAGACTGCCCGGCGGAAAACGACAACGCAGGCATGTCGGGTGCCACTGTCTGCACCTGCACAGAATGTTTTGAGCAAATATCTCCTTCCGTTCGGCCGGAATTGAAAGAAGATTGTGCATCTTCAATGTAGGTCGCGGTCAATGACAAAAAGGCGCTTATCTTCAATCTAGGTGTTTCTGCGTGCTGCGCCGGCCCAAAGAGTGCCCGGCGGAAAACGACAACGCAGGCATGTCGGGTGCCACTGTCTACACCTGCACAGAAAGTTTTGAGCAGATATCTCCTTCCATTCGGCCGGAATTGCAAGAAGTTTGTGCATCTTCTATGTTCGTCGCGGTCAATGACAAAAGGAGCTTATCTTCAATCTAGGTGTTTCTGCGTGCTGCTCCGGCCCAAAGAGTGCCCGGCGGAAAACGACAACGCAGGCATGTCGGGTGCCACTGTCTGCACCTGCACAGAAAGTTTTAAGCAGATATCTTCTTTCGTTCGGCCGGAATTGCAAGACGTTCGTGCATCTTCAATATTGGTCGCGGTCAATGTCAAAAAGCCCTTATCTGCAATCTAGGTGTTTCTGCGTGCTGCGCCGGCCCAAAGAGTGCCCGGCGGAAAACGACAACGCAGGCATGTCGGGTGCCACTGTCTACACCTGCACAGAAAGTTTTGAGCAGATATCTCCTTCCATTCGGCCGGAATTGCAAGACGTTTGTGCATCTTCTATGTTCGTCGCGGTCAATGGCAAAAGGCGCTTATCTTCAATCTAGGTGTTTCTGCGTGCTGCGCCGGCCCAAAGAGTGCCCGGCGGAAAACGACAACGCAGGCATTTCGGGTGCCACTGTCTGCACCTGCACAGAAAGTTTTGAGCAGATATCTCCTTCCGTTCGGCCGGAATTGAAAGAAGATTGTGCATCTTCAATGTAGGTCGCGGTCAATGACAAAAAGGCGCTTATCTTCAATCTAGGTGTTTCTGCGTGCTGCGCCGGCCCAAAGAGTGCCCGGCGGAAAACGACAACGCAGGCATGTCGGGTGCCACTGTCTGCACCTGCACAGTATGTTTTGAGCAGATATCTTCTTTCGTTCGGCCGGAATTGCAAAACGTTTGTGCATCTGCAATGTAGGTCGCGGTCAATGACAAAAAGGCGCTTATCTTCAATCTAGGTGTTTCTGCATGCTGCTCCGGCCCAAAGAGTGCCCGGCGGAAAACGACAACGCAGGCATGTCGGGTGCCACTGTCTGCACCTGCACAGAAAGTTTTGAGCAGATATCTCCTTCCATTCGGCCGGAATTGCAAGACGTTTGTGCATCTTCTATTTTCGTCGCGGTCAATGGCAAAAGGCGCTTATCTTCAATCTAGGTGTTTCTGCGTGCTGCGCCGGCCCAAAGAGTGCCCGGCGGAAAACGACAACGCAGGCATGTCGAGTGCCACTGTCTGCACCTGCACAGAAAGTTTTGAGCAGATATCTCCTTCCGTTCGGAGGGAATTGAAAGAAGATTGTGCATCTTCAATGTAGGTCGCGGTAAATGACAAAAAGGCGCTTATCTTCAATCTAGGTGTTTCTGCGTTCTGCGCCGGCCCAAAGACTGCCCGGCGGAAAACGACAACGCAGGCATGTCGGGTGCCACTGTCTGCACCTGCACAGAATGTTTTGAGCAGATATCTCCTTCCGTTCGGCCGGAATTGAAAGAAGATTGTGCATCTTCAATGTAGGTCGCGGTCAATGACAAAAAGGCGCTTATCTTCAATCTAGGTGTTTCTGCGTGCTGCGCCGGCCCAAAGAGTGCCCGGCGGAAAACGACAACGCAGGCATGTCGGGTGCCACTGTCTACACCTGCACAGAAAGTTTTGAGCAGATATCTCCTTCCATTCGGCCGGAATTGCAAGAAGTTTGTGTATCTTCTATGTTCGTCGCGGTCAATGACAAAAGGAGCTTATCATCAATCTAGGTGTTTCTGCGTGCTGCTCCGTCCCAAAGAGTGCCCGGCGGAAAACGACAACGCAGGCATGTCGGGTGCCACTGTCTGCACCTGCACAGAAAGTTTTGAGCAGATATCTCCTTCCATTCGGCCGGAATTGCAAGACGTTTGTGCATCTTCTATGTTCGTCGCGGTCAATGGCAAAAGGCGCTTATCTTCAATCTAGGTGTTTCTGCGTTCTGCGCCGGCCCAAAGAGTGCCCGGCGGAAAACGACAACGCAGGCATGTCGAGTGCCACTGTCTGCACCTGCACAGAAAGTTTTGAGCAGATATCTCCTTCCATTCGGCCGGAATTGCAAGACGTTTTGGCATCTTCTATGTTCGTCGCGGTCAATGGCAAAAGGCGCTTATCTTCAATCTAGGTGTTTCTGCGTGCTGCGCCGGCCCAAAGAGTGCCCGGCGGAAAACGACAACGCAGGCATGTCGGGTGCCACTGTCTGCACCTGCACAGAAAGTTTTGAGCAGATATCTCCTTCCGTTCGGCCGGAATTGAAAGAAGATTGTGCATCTTCAATGTAGGTCGCGGACAATGACAAAAAGGCGCTTATCTTCAATCTAGGTGTTTCTGCGTGCTGCTCCGGCCCAAAGAGTGCCCGGCGGAAAACGACAACGCAGGCATGTCGGGTGCCACTGTCTGCACCTGCACAGAATGTTTTGAGCTGATATCTCCTTCCGTTCGGCCGGAATTGAAAGAAGATTGTGCATCTTCAATGTAGGTCGCGGTCAATGACAAAAAGGCGCTTATCTTCAATCTAGGTGTTTCTGCGTGCTGCGCCGGCCCAAAGAGTGCCCGGCGGAAAACGACAACGCAGGCATGTCGGGTGCCACTGTCTGCACCTGCACAGTATGTTTTGAGCAGATATCTTCTTTCGTTCGGCCGGAATTGCAAGACGTTTGTGCATCTGCAATGTAGGTCGCGGTCAATGACAAAAAGGCGCTTATCTTCAATCTAGGTGTTTCTGCGTGCTGCTCCGGCCCAAAGAGTGCCCGGCGGAAAACGACAACGCAGGCATGTCGGGTGCCACTGTCTGCACCTGCACAGAAAGTTTTGAGCAGATATCTCCTTCCATTCGGCCGGAATTGCAAGACGTTTGTGCATCTTCTATTTTCGTCGCGGTCAATGGCAAAAGGCGCTTATCTTCAATCTAGGTGTTTCTGCGTGCTGCGCCGGCCCAAAGAGTGCCCGGCAGAAAACGACAACGCAGGCATGTCGAGTGCCACTGTCTGCACCTGCACAGAATGTTTTGAGCAGATATCTCCTTCCATTCGGCCGGAATTGCAAGAAGTTTGTGCATCTTCTATGTTCGTCGCGGTCAATGACAAAAGGAGCTTATCTTCAATCTAGGTGTTTCTGCGTGCTGCTCCGGCCCAAAGAGTGCCCGGCGGAAAACGACAACGCAGGCATGTCGGGTGCCACTGTCTGCACCTGCACAGAAAGTTTTGAGCAGATATCTCCTTCCGTTCGGCCGGAATTGAAAGAAGATTGTGCATCTTCAATGTAGGTCGCGGTCAATGACAAAAAGGCGCTTATCTTCAATCTAGGTGTTTCTGCGTGCTGCGCCGGCCCAAAGAGTGCCCGGCGGAAAACGACAACGCAGGCATGTCGGGTGCCACTGTCTGCACCTGCACAGTATGTTTTGAGCAGATATCTTCTTTCGTTCGGCCGGAATTGCAAGACGTTTGTGCATCTGCAATGTAGGTCGCGGTCAATGACAAAAAGGCGCTTATCTTCAATCTAGGTGTTTCTGCGTGCTGCTCCGGCCCAAAGAGTGCCCGGCGGAAAACGACAACGCAGGCATGTCGGGTGCCACTGTCTGCACCTGCACAGAAAGTTTTGAGCAGATATCTCCTTCCATTCGGCCGGAATTGCAAGACGTTTGTGCATCTTCTATTTTCGTCGCTGTCAATGGCAAAAGGCGCTTATCTTCAATCTAGGTGTTTCTGCGTGCTGCGCCGGCCCAAAGAGTGCCCGGCGGATAACGACAACGCAGGCATGTCGAGTGCCACTGTCTGCACCTGCACAGAAAGTTTTGAGCAGATATCTCCTTCTGTTCGGCCGGAATTGAAAGAAGATTGTGCATCTTCAATGTAGGTCGCGGTCAATGACAAAAAGGCGCTTATCTTCAATCTAGGTGTTTCTGCGTGCTGCGCCGGCCCAAAGAGTGCCCGGCGGAAAACGACAACGCAGGCATGTCGGGTGCCACTGTCTGCACCTGCACAGTATGTTTTGAGCAGATATCTTCTTTCGTTCGGCCGGAATTGCAAGACGTTTGTGCATCTGCAATGTAGGTCGCGGTCAATGACAAAAAGGCGCTTATCTTCAATCTAGGTGTTTCTGCGTGCTGCTCCGGCCCAAAGAGTGCCCGGCGGAAAACGACAACGCAGGCATGTCGGGTGCCACTGTCTGCACCTGCACAGAAAGTTTTGAGCAGATATCTCCTTCCATTCGGCCGGAATTGCAAGACGTTTGTGCATCTTCTATTTTCGTCGCGGTCAATGGCAAAAGGCGCTTATCTTCAATCTAGGTGTTTCTGCGTGCTGCGCCGGCCCAAAGAGTGCCCGGCGGAAAACGACAACGCAGGCATGTCGAGTGCCACTGTCTGCACCTGCACAGAATGTTTTGAGCTGATATCTCCTTCCATTCGGCCGGAATTGCAAGAAGTTTGTGCATCTTCTATGTTCGTCGCGGTCAATGACAAAAGGAGCTTATCTTCAATCTAGGTGTTTCTGCGTGCTGCTCCGGCCCAAAGAGTGCCCGGCGGAAAACGACAACGCAGGCATGTCGGGTGCCACTGTCTGCACCTGCACAGAAAGTTTTGAGCAGATATCTCCTTCCGTTCGGCCGGAATTGAAAGAAGATTGTGCATCTTCAATGTAGGTCGCGGTCAATGACAAAAAGGCGCTTATCTTCAATCTAGGTGTTTCTGCGTGCTGCGCCGGCCCAAAGAGTGCCCGGCGGAAAACGACAACGCAGGCATGTCGGGTGCCACTGTCTGCACCTGCACAGTATGTTTTGAGCAGATATCTTCTTTCGTTCGGCCGGAATTGCAAGACGTTTGTGCATCTGCAATGTAGGTCGCGGTCAATGACAAAAAGGCGCTTATCTTCAATCTAGGTGTTTCTGCGTGCTGCTCCGGCCCAAAGAGTGCCCGGCGGAAAACGACAACGCAGGCATGTCGGGTGCCACTGTCTGCACCTGCACAGAAAGTTTTGAGCAGATATCTCCTTCCATTCGGCCGGAATTGCAAGACGTTTGTGCATCTTCTATTTTCGTCGCGGTCAATGGCAAAAGGCGCTTATCTTCAATCTAGGTGTTTCTGCGTGCTGCGCCGGCCCAAAGAGTGCCCGGCGGATAACGACAACGCAGGCATGTCGAGTGCCACTGTCTGCACCTGCACAGAAAGTTTTGAGCAGATATCTCCTTCTGTTCGGCCGGAATTGAAAGAAGATTGTGCATCTTCAATGTAGGTCGCGGTCAATGACAAAAAGGCGCTTATCTTCAATCTAGGTGTTTCTGCGTGCTGCGCCGGCCCAAAGAGTGCCCGGCGGAAAACGACAACGCAGGCATGTCGGGTGCCACTGTCTGCACCTGCACAGTATGTTTTGAGCAGATATCTTCTTTCGTTCGGCCGGAATTGCAAGACGTTTGTGCATCTGCAATGTAGGTCGCGGTCAATGACAAAAAGGCGCTTATCTTCAATCTAGGTGTTTCTGCGTGCTGCTCCGGCCCAAAGAGTGCCCGGCGGAAAACGACAACGCAGGCATGTCGGGTGCCACTGTCTGCACCTGCACAGAAAGTTTTGAGCAGATATCTCCTTCCATTCGGCCGGAATTGCAAGACGTTTGTGCATCTTCTATTTTCGTCGCGGTCAATGGCAAAAGGCGCTTATCTTCAATCTAGGTGTTTCTGCGTGCTGCGCCGGCCCAAAGAGTGCCCGGCGGATAACGACAACGCAGGCATGTCGAGTGCCACTGTCTGCACCTGCACAGAAAGTTTTGAGCAGATATCTCCTTCTGTTCGGCCGGAATTGAAAGAAGATTGTGCATCTTCAATGTAGGTCGCGGTCAATGACAAAAAGGCGCTTATCTTCAATCTAGGTGTTTCTGCGTGCTGCGCCGGCCCAAAGAGTGCCCGGCGGAAAACGACAATGCAGGCATGTCGGGTGCCACTGTCTGCACCTGCACAGTATGTTTTGAGCAGATATCTTCTTTCGTTCGGCCGGAATTGCAAGACGTTTGTGCATCTGCAATGTTCGTCGCGGTCAATGACAAAAAGGCGCTTATCTTCAATCTAGGTGTTTCTGCGTGCTGCTCCGGCCCAAAGAGTGCCCGGCGGAAAACGACAACGCAGGCATGTCGGGTGCCACTGTCTGCACCTGCACAGAAAGTTTTGAGCAGATATCTCCTTCCATTCGGCCGGAATTGCAAGACGTTTGTGCATCTTCTATTTTCGTTGCGGTCAATGGCAAAAGGCGCTTATCTTCAATCTAGGTGTTTCTGCGTGCTGCGCCGGCCCAAAGAGTGCCCGGCGGAAAACGACAACGCAGGCATGTCGAGTGCCACTGTCTGCACCTGCACAGAAAGTTTTGAGCAGATATCTCCTTCCGTTCGGCCGGAATTGAAAGAAGTTTGTGCATCTTCAATGTAGGTCGCGGTCAATGACAAAAAGGCGCTTATCTTCAATCTAGGTGTTTCTGCATTCTGCGCCGGCCCAAAGACTGCCCGGCCGAAAACGACAACGCAGGCATGTCGGGTGCCACTGTCTGAAACTGCACAGAATGTTTTGAGCAGATATCTCCTTCCGTTCGGCCGTAATTGAAAGAAGATTGTGCATCTTCTATGTTTGTCGCGGTCAATGGCAAAAGGCGCTTATCTTCAATGTAGGTGTTTCTGCGTGCTGCTCCGGCTCAAAGAGTGCCCGGCGGAAAACGACAACGCAGGCATGTCGGGTGCCACTGTCTGCACCTGCACAGAATGTTTTGAGCAGATATCTCCTTCCGTTCGGCCGGAATTGAAAGAAGATTGTGCATCTTCAATGTAGGTCGCGGTCAATGACAAAAAGGCGCTTATCTTCAATCTAGGTGTTTCTGCGTGCTGCTCCGGCCCAAAGAGTGCCCGGCGGAAAACGACAACGCAGGCATGTCGGGTGCCACTGTCTACACCTGCACAGAAAGTTTTGAGCAGATATCTCCTTCCATTCGGCCGGAATTGCAAGACGTTTGTGCATCTTCTATTTTCGTCGCGGTCAATGGCAAAAGGCGCTTATCTTCAATCTAGGTGTTTCTGCGTGCTGCGCCGGCCCAAAGAGTGCCCGGCGGATAACGACAACGCAGGCATGTCGAGTGCCACTGTCTGCACCTGCACAGAAAGTTTTGAGCAGATATCTCCTTCTGTTCGGCCGGAATTGAAAGAAGATTGTGCATCTTCAATGTAGGTCGCGGTCAATGACAAAAAGGCGCTTATCTTCAATCTAGGTGTTTCTGCGTGCTGCGCCGGCCCAAAGAGTGCCCGGCGGAAAACGACAACGCAGGCATGTCGGGTGCCACTGTCTGCACCTGCACAGTATGTTTTGAGCAGATATCTTCTTTCGTTCGGCCGGAATTGCAAGACGTTTGTGCATCTGCAATGTAGGTCGCGGTCAATGACAAAAAGGCGCTTATCTTCAATCTAGGTGTTTCTGCGTGCTGCTCCGGCCCAAAGAGTGCCCGGCGGAAAACGACAACGCAGGCATGTCGGGTGCCACTGTCTGCACCTGCACAGAAAGTTTTGAGCAGATATCTCCTTCCATTCGGCCGGAATTGCAAGACGTTTGTGCATCTTCTATTTTCGTCGCGGTCAATGGCAAAAGGCGCTTATCTTCAATCTAGGTGTTTCTGCGTGCTGCGCCGGCCCAAAGAGTGCCCGGCGGAAAATGACAACGCAGGCATGTCGAGTGCCACTGTCTGCACCTGCACAGAATGTTTTGAGCAGATATCTCCTTCCATTCGGCCGGAATTGCAAGAAGTTTGTGCATCTTCTATGTTCGTCGCGGTCAATGACAAAAGGAGCTTATCTTCAATCTAGGTGTTTCTGCGTGCTGCTCCGGCCCAAAGAGTGCCCGGCGGAAAACGACAACGCAGGCATGTCGGGTGCCACTGTCTGCACCTGCACAGAAAGTTTTGAGCAGATATCTCCTTCCGTTCGGCCGGAATTGAAAGAAGATTGTGCATCTTCAATGTAGGTCGCGGTCAATGACAAAAAGGCGCTTATCTTCAATCTAGGTGTTTCTGCGTGCTGCGCCGGCCCAAAGAGTGCCCGGCGGAAAACGACAACGCAGGCATGTCGGGTGCCACTGTCTGCACCTGCACAGTATGTTTTGAGCAGATATCTTCTTTCGTTCGGCCGGAATTGCAAGACGTTTGTGCATCTGCAATGTAGGTCGCGGTCAATGACAAAAAGGCGCTTATCTTCAATCTAGGTGTTTCTGCGTGCTGCTCCGGCCCAAAGAGTGCCCGGCGGAAAACGACAACGCAGGCATGTCGGTTGCCACTGTCTGCACCTGCACAGAAAGTTTTGAGCAGATATCTCCTTCCATTCGGCCGGAATTGCAAGACGTTTGTGCATCTTCTATTTTCGTCGCGGTCAATGGCAAAAGGCGCTTATCTTCAATCTAGGTGTTTCTGCGTGCTGCGCCGGCCCAAAGAGTGCCCGGCGGATAACGACAACGCAGGCATGTCGAGTGCCACTGTCTGCACCTGCACAGAAAGTTTTGAGCAGATATCTCCTTCTGTTCGGCCGGAATTGAAAGAAGATTGTGCATCTTCAATGTAGGTCGCGGTCAATGACAAAAAGGCGCTTATCTTCAATATAGGTGTTTCTGCGTGCTGCGCCGGCCCAAAGAGTGCCCGGCGGAAAACGACAACGCAGGCATGTCGGGTGCCACTGTCTGCACCTGCACAGTATGTTTTGAGCAGATATCTTCTTTCGTTCGGCCGGAATTGCAAGACGTTTGTGCATCTGCAATGTAGGTCGCGGTCAATGACAAAAAGGCGCTTATCTTCAATCTAGGTGTTTCTGCGTGCTCCTCCGGCCCAAAGAGTGCCCGGCGGAAAACGACAACGCAGGCATGTCGGGTGCCACTGTCTGCACCTGCACAGAAAGTTTTGAGCAGATATCTCCTTCCATTCGGCCGGAATTGCAAGACGTTTGTGCATCTTCTATTTTCGTCGCGGTCAATGGCAAAAGGCGCTTATCTTCAATCTAGGTGTTTCTGCGTGCTGCGCCGGCCCAAAGAGTGCCCGGCGGAAAACGACAACGCAGGCATGTCGAGTGCCACTGTCTGCACCTGCACAGAAAGTTTTGAGCAGATATCTCCTTCCGTTCGGCCGGAATTGAAAGAAGATTGTGCATCTTCAATGTAGGTCGCGGTCAATGACAAAAAGGCGCTTATCTTCAATCTAGGTGTTTCTGCGTGCTGCGCCGGCCCAAAGAGTGCCCGGCGGAAAACGACAACGCAGGCATGTCGGGTGCCACTGTCTGCACCTGCACAGAATGTTTTGAGCAAATATCTCCTTCCGTTCGGCCGGAATTGAAAGAAGATTGTGCATCTTCAATGTAGGTCGCGGTCAATGACAAAAAGGCGCTTATCTTCAATCTAGGTGTTTCTGCGTGCTGCGCCGGCCCAAAGAGTGCCCGGCGGAAAACGACAACGCAGGCATGTCGGGTGCCACTGTCTACACCTGCACAGAAAGTTTGAGCAGATATCTCCTTCCATTCGGCCGGAATTGCAAGAAGTTTGTGCATCTTCTATGTTCGTCGCGGTCAATGACAAAAGGAGCTTATCTTCAATCTAGGTGTTTCTGCGTGCTGCTCCGGCCCAAAGAGTGCCCGGCGGAAAACGACAACGCAGGCATGTCGGGTGCCACTGTCTGCACCTGCACAGAAAGTTTTAAGCAGATATCTTCTTTCGTTCGGCCGGAATTGCAAGACGTTCGTGCATCTTCAATATTGGTCGCGGTCAATGTCAAAAAGCCCTTATCTGCAATCTAGGTGTTTCTGCGTGCTGCGCCGGCCCAAAGAGTGCCCGGCTGAAAACGACAATGCAGGCATGTCGGGTGCCACTGTCTGCACCTGCACAGAAAGGTTTGAGCAGATATCTCCTTCCATTCGGCCGGAATTGCAAGACGTTTGTGCATCTTCTATGTTCGTCGCGGTCAATGGCAAAAGGCGCTTATCTTCAATCTAGGTGTTTCTGCGTGCTGCTCCGGCCCAAAGAGTGCCCGGCGGAAAACGACAACGCAGGCATGTCGGGTGCCACTGTCTGCACCTGCACAGAAAGTTTTGAGCAGATATCTCCTTCCATTCGGCCGGAATTGCAAGACGTTTGTGCATCTTCTATGTTCGTCGCGGTCAATGGCAAAAGGCGCTTATCTTCAATCTAGGTGTTTCTGCGTGCTGCGCCGGCCCAAAGAGTGCCCGGCGGAAAACGACAACGCAGGCATGTCGAGTGCCACTGTCTGCACCTGCACAGAAAGTTTTGAGCAGATATCTCCTTCCGTTCGGCCGGAATTGAAAGAAGATTGTGCATCTTCAATGTAGGTCGCGGTCAATGACAAAAAGGCGCTTATCTTCAATCTAGGTGTTTCTGCGTGCTGCGCCGGCCCAAAGAGTGCCCGGCGGAAAACGACAACGCAGGCATGTCGGGTGCCACTGTCTGCACCTGCACAGTATGTTTTGAGCAGATATCTTCTTTCGTTCGGCCGGAATTGCAAGACGTTTGTGCATCTGCAATGTAGGTCGCGGTCAATGGCAAAAAGGCGCTTATCTTCAATCTAGGTGTTTCTGCGTGCTGCGCCGGCCCAAAGAGTGCCCGGCGGAAAACGACAACGCAGGCATGTCGGGTGCCACTGTCTACACCTGCACAGAAAGTTTTGAGCAGATATCTCCTTCCATTCGGCCGGAATTGCAAGAAGTTTGTGCATCTTCTATGTTCGTCGCGGTCAATGACAAAAGGAGCTTATCTTCAATCTAGGTGTTTCTGCGTGCTGCTCCGGCCCAAAGAGTGCCCGGCGGAAAACGACAACGCAGGCATGTCGGGTGCCACTGTCTGCACCTGCACAGAAAGTTTTGAGCAGATATCTCCTTCCATTCGGCCGGAATTGCAAGACGTTTGTGCATCTTCTATGTTCGTCGCGGTCAATGGCAAAAGGCGCTTATCTTCAATCTAGGTGTTTCTGCGTGCTGCGCCGGCCCAAAGAGTGCCCGGCGGAAAACGACAACGCAGGCATGTCGAGTGCCACTGTCTGCACCTGCACAGAAAGTTTTGAGCAGATATCTCCTTCCATTCGGCCGGAATTGCAAGACGTTTGTGCATCTTCTATGTTCGTCGCGGTCAATGGCAAAAGGCGCTTATCTTCAATCTAGGTGTTTCTGCGTGCTGCGCCGGCCCAAAGAGTGCCCGGCGGAAAACGACAACGCAGGCATGTCGAGTGCCACTGTCTGCACCTGCACAGAAAGTTTTGAGCAGATATCTCCTTCCGTTCGGAGGGAATTGAAAGAAGATTGTGCATCTTCAATGTAGGTCGCGGTAAATGACAAAAAGGCGCTTATCTTCAATCTAGGTGTTTCTGCGTTCTGCGCCGGCCCAAAGACTGCCCGGCGGAAAACGACAACGCAGGCATGTCGGGTGCCACTGTCTGCACCTGCACAGAATGTTTTTAACAGATATCTCCTTCCGTTCGGCCGGAATTGAAAGAAGATTGTGCATCTTCAATGTAGGTCGCGGTCAATGACAAAAAGGCGCTTATCTTCAATCTAGGTGTTTCTGCGTGCTGCGCCGGCCCAAAGAGTGCCCGGCGGAAAACGACAACGCAGGCATGTCGGGTGCCACTGTCTGCACCTGCACAGAAAGTTTTGAGCAGATATCTCCTTCCATTCGGCCGGAATTGCAAGACGTTTGTGCATCTTCTATGTTCGTCGCGGTCAATGGCAAAAGGCGCTTATCTTCAATCTAGGTGTTTCTGCGTTCTGCGCCGGCCCAAAGAGTGCCCGGCGGAAAACGACAACACAGGCATGTCGAGTGCCACTGTCTGCACCTGCACAGAAAGTTTTGAGCAGATATCTCCTTCCATTCGGCCGGAATTGCAAGACGTTTTGGCATCTTCTATGTTCGTCGCGGTCAATGGCAAAAGGCGCTTATCTTCAATCTAGGTGTTTCTGCGTGCTGCGCCGGCCCAAAGAGTGCCCGGCGGAAAACGACAACGCAGGCATGTCGGGTGCCACTGTCTGCACCTGCACAGAAAGTTTTGAGCAGATATCTCCTTCCGTTCGGCCGGAATTGAAAGAAGATTGTGCATCTTCAATGTAGGTCGCGGTCAATGACAAAAAGGCGCTTATCTTCAATCTAGGTGTTTCTGCGTGCTGCGCCGGCCCAAAGAGTGCCCGGCGGAAAACGACAACGCAGGCATGTCGGGTGCCACTGTCTGCACCTGCACAGTATGTTTTGAGCAGATATCTTCTTTCGTTCGGCCGGAATTGCAAGCCGTTTGTGCATCTGCAATGTAGGTCGCGGTCAATGACAAAAAGGCGCTTATCTTCAATCTAGGTGTTTCTGCGTGCTGCTCCGGCCCAAAGAGTGCCCGGCGGAAAACGACAACGCAGGCATGTCGGGTGCCACTGTCTGCACCTGCACAGAAAGTTTTGAGCAGATATCTCCTTCCATTCGGCCGGAATTGCAAGACGTTTGTGCATCTTCTATTTTCGTCGCGGTCAATGGCAAAAGGCGCTTATCTTCAATCTAGGTGTTTCTGCGTGCTGCGCCGGCCCAAAGAGTGCCCGGCAGAAAACGACAACGCAGTCATGTCGAGTGCCACTGTCTGCACCTGCACAGAATGTTTTGAGCAGATATCTCCTTCCATTCGGCCGGAATTGCAAGAAGTTTGTGCATCTTCTATGTTCGTCGCGGTCAATGACAAAAGGAGCTTATCTTCAATCTAGGTGTTTCTGCGTGCTGCTCCGGCCCAAAGAGTGCCCGGCGGAAAACGACAACGCAGGCATGTCGGGTGCCACTGTCTGCACCTGCACAGAAAGTTTTGAGCAGATATCTCCTTCCGTTCGGCCGGAATTGAAAGAAGATTGTGCATCTTCAATGTAGGTCGCGGTCAATGACAAAAAGGCGCTTATCTTCAATCTAGGTGTTTCTGCGTGCTGCGCCGGCCCAAAGAGTGCCCGGCGGAAAACGACAACGCAGGCATGTCGGGTGCCACTGTCTGCACCTGCACAGTATGTTTTGAGCAGATATCTTCTTTCGTTCGGCCGGAATTGCAAGACGCTTGTGCATCTGCAATGTAGGTCGCGGTCAATGACAAAAAGGCGCTTATCTTCAATCTAGGTGTTTCTGCGTGCTGCTCCGGCCCAAAGAGTGCCCGGCGGAAAACGACAACGCAGGCATGTCGGGTGCCACTGTCTGCACCTGCACAGAAAGTTTTGAGCAGATATCTCCTTCCATTCGGCCGGAATTGCAAGACGTTTGTGCATCTATTTTCGTCGCGGTCAATGGCAAAAGGCGCTTATCTTCAATCTAGGTGTTTCTGCGTGCTGCGCCGGCCCAAAGAGTGCCCGGCGGAAAACGACAACGCAGGCATGTCGAGTGCCACTGTCTGCACCTGCACAGAAAGTTTTGAGCAGATATCTCCTTCCGTTCGGCCGGAATTGAAAGAAGATTGTGCATCTTCAATGTAGGTCGCGGTCAATGACAAAAAGGCGCTTATCTTCAATCTAGGTGTTTCTGCGTGCTGCGCCGGCCCAAAGACTGCCCGGCGGAAAACGACAACGCAGGCATGTCGGGTGCCACTGTCTGCACCTGCACAGAATGTTTTGAGCAAATATCTCCTTCCGTTCGGCCGGAATTGAAAGAAGATTGTGCATCTTCAATGTAGGTCGCGGTCAATGACAAAAAGGCGCTTATCTTCAATCTAGGTGTTTCTGCGTGCTGCGCCGGCCCAAAGAGTGCCCGGCGGAAAACGACAACGCAGGCATGTCGGGTGCCACTGTCTACACCTGCACAGAAAGTTTTGAGCAGATATCTCCTTCCATTCGGCCGGAATTGCAAGAAGTTTGTGCATCTTCTATGTTCGTCGCGGTCAATGACAAAAGGAGCTTATCTTCAATCTAGGTGTTTCTGCGTGCTGCTCCGGCCCAAAGAGTGCCCGGCGGAAAACGACAACGCAGGCATGTCGGGTGCCACTGTCTGCACCTGCACAGAAAGTTTTAAGCAGATATCTCCTTCCATTCGGCCGGAATTGCAAGACGTTTGTGCATCTTCTATGTTCGTCGCGGTCAATAGCAAAAGGCGCTTATCTTCAATCTAGGTGTTTCTGCGTGCTGCGCCGGCCCAAAGAGTGCCCGGCGGAAAACGACAACGCAGGCATGTCGAGTGCCACTGTCTGCACCTGCACAGAAAGTTTTGAGCAGATATCTCCTTCCGTTCGGCCGGAATTGAAAGAAGATTGTGCATCTTCAATGTAGGTCGCGGTCAATAACAAAAAGGCGCTTATCTTCAATCTAGGTGTTTCTGCGTGCTGCGCCGGCCCAAAGAGTGCCCGGCGGAAAACGACAACGCAGGCATGTCGGGTGCCACTGTCTGCACCTGCACAGAAAGTTTTGAGCAGATATCTCCTTCCGTTCGGCCGTAATTGAAAGAAGATTGTGCATCTTCTATGTTTGTCGCGGTCAATGGCAAAAGGCGCTTATCTTCAATGTAGGTGTTTCTGCGTGCTGCTCCGGCTCAAAGAGTGCCCGGCGGAAAACGACAACGCAGGCATGTCGGGTGCCACTGTCTGCACCTGCACAGAATGTTTTGAGCAGATATCTCCTTCCGTTCGGCCGGAATTGAAAGAAGATTGTGCATCTTCAATGTAGGTCGCGGTCAATGACAAAAAGGCGCTTATCTTCAATCTAGGTGTTTCTGCGTGCTGCGCCGGCCCAAAGAGTGCCCGGCGGAAAACGACAACGCAGGCATGTCGGGTGCCACTGTCTACACCTGCACAGAAAGTTTTGAGCAGATATCTCCTTCCATTCGGCCGGAATTGCAAGACGTTTGTGCATCTTCTATGTTCGTCGCGGTCAATGGCAAAAGGCGCTTATCTTCAATCTAGGTGTTTCTGCGTGCTGCGCCGGCCCAAAGAGTGCCCGGCGGAAAACGACAACGCAGGCATTTCGGGTGCCACTGTCTGCACCTGCACAGAAAGTTTTGAGCAGATATCTCCTTCCGTTCGGCCGGAATTGAAAGAAGATTGTGCATCTTCAATGTAGGTCGCGGTCAATGACAAAAAGGCGCTTATCTTCAATCTAGGTGTTTCTGCGTGCTGCGCCGGCCCAAAGAGTGCCCGGCGGAAAACGACAACGCAGGCATGTCGGGTGCCACTGTCTGCACCTGCACAGTATGTTTTGAGCAGATATCTTCTTTCGTTCGGCCGGAATTGCAAGACGTTTGTGCATCTGCAATGTAGGTCGCGGTCAATGACAAAAAGGCGCTTATCTTCAATCTAGGTGTTTCTGCATGCTGCTCCGGCCCAAAGAGTGCCCGGCGGAAAACGACAACGCAGGCATGTCGGGTGCCACTGTCTGCACCTGCACAGAAAGTTTTGAGCAGATATCTCCTTCCATTCGGCCGGAATTGCAAGACGTTTGTGCATCTTCTATTTTCGTCGCGGTCAATGGCAAAAGGCGCTTATCTTCAATCTAGGTGTTTCTGCGTGCTGCGCCGGCCCAAAGAGTGCCCGGCGGAAAACGACAACGCAGGCATGTCGAGTGCCACTGTCTGCACCTGCACAGAAAGTTTTGAGCAGATATCTCCTTCCGTTCGGAGGGAATTGAAAGAAGATTGTGCATCTTCAATGTAGGTCGCGGTAAATGACAAAAAGGCGCTTATCTTCAATCTAGGTGTTTCTGCGTTCTGCGCCGGCCCAAAGACTGCCCGGCGGAAAACGACAACGCAGGCATGTCGGGTGCCACTGTCTGCACCTGCACAGAATGTTTTGAGCAGATATCTCCTTCCGTTCGGCCGGAATTGAAAGAAGATTGTGCATCTTCAATGTAGGTCGCGGTCAATGACAAAAAGGCGCTTATCTTCAATCTAGGTGTTTCTGCGTGCTGCGCCGGCCCAAAGAGTGCCCGGCGGAAAACGACAACGCAGGCATGTCGGGTGCCACTGTCTACACCTGCACAGAAAGTTTTGAGCAGATATCTCCTTCCATTCGGCCGGAATTGCAAGAAGTTTGTGTATCTTCTATGTTCGTCGCGGTCAATGACAAAAGGAGCTTATCATCAATCTAGGTGTTTCTGCGTGCTGCTCCGTCCCAAAGAGTGCCCGGCGGAAAACGACAACGCAGGCATGTCGGGTGCCACTGTCTGCACCTGCACAGAAAGTTTTGAGCAGATATCTCCTTCCATTCGGCCGGAATTGCAAGACGTTTGTGCATCTTCTATGTTCGTCGCGGTCAATGGCAAAAGGCGCTTATCTTCAATCTAGGTGTTTCTGCGTTCTGCGCCGGCCCAAAGAGTGCCCGGCGGAAAACGACAACGCAGGCATGTCGAGTGCCACTGTCTGCACCTGCACAGAAAGTTTTGAGCAGATATCTCCTTCCATTCGGCCGGAATTGCAAGACGTTTTGGCATCTTCTATGTTCGTCGCGGTCAATGGCAAAAGGCGCTTATCTTCAATCTAGGTGTTTCTGCGTGCTGCGCCGGCCCAAAGAGT
The DNA here is from genome assembly GCF_029499605.1 of Hyla sarda. Taxonomy (NCBI): domain Eukaryota; kingdom Metazoa; phylum Chordata; class Amphibia; order Anura; family Hylidae; genus Hyla; species Hyla sarda. The sequence continues at coordinate 484,247 of NW_026608277.1, forward strand.
GCCCGGCGGAAAACGACAACGCAGGCATGTCGGGTGCCACTGTCTGCACCTGCACAGAAAGTTTTGAGCAGATATCTCCTTCCGTTCGGCCGGAATTGAAAGAAGATTGTGCATCTTCAATGTAGGTCGCGGACAATGACAAAAAGGCGCTTATCTTCAATCTAGGTGTTTCTGCGTGCTGCTCCGGCCCAAAGAGTGCCCGGCGGAAAACGACAACGCAGGCATGTCGGGTGCCACTGTCTGCACCTGCACAGAATGTTTTGAGCAGATATCTCCTTCCGTTCGGCCGGAATTGAAAGAAGATTGTGCATCTTCAATGTAGGTCGCGGTCAATGACAAAAAGGCGCTTATCTTCAATCTAGGTGTTTCTGCGTGCTGCGCCGGCCCAAAGAGTGCCCGGCGGAAAACGACAACGCAGGCATGTCGGGTGCCACTGTCTGCACCTGCACAGTATGTTTTGAGCAGATATCTTCTTTCGTTCGGCCGGAATTGCAAGACGTTTGTGCATCTGCAATGTAGGTCGCGGTCAATGACAAAAAGGCGCTTATCTTCAATCTAGGTGTTTCTGCGTGCTGCTCCGGCCCAAAGAGTGCCCGGCGGAAAACGACAACGCAGGCATGTCGGGTGCCACTGTCTGCACCTGCACAGAAAGTTTTGAGCAGATATCTCCTTCCATTCGGCCGGAATTGCAAGACGTTTGTGCATCTTCTATTTTCGTCGCGGTCAATGGCAAAAGGCGCTTATCTTCAATCTAGGTGTTTCTGCGTGCTGCGCCGGCCCAAAGAGTGCCCGGCAGAAAACGACAACGCAGGCATGTCGAGTGCCACTGTCTGCACCTGCACAGAATGTTTTGAGCAGATATCTCCTTCCATTCGGCCGGAATTGCAAGAAGTTTGTGCATCTTCTATGTTCGTCGCGGTCAATGACAAAAGGAGCTTATCTTCAATCTAGGTGTTTCTGCGTGCTGCTCCGGCCCAAAGAGTGCCCGGCGGAAAACGACAACGCAGGCATGTCGGGTGCCACTGTCTGCACCTGCACAGAAAGTTTTGAGCAGATATCTCCTTCCGTTCGGCCGGAATTGAAAGAAGATTGTGCATCTTCAATGTAGGTCGCGGTCAATGACAAAAAGGCGCTTATCTTCAATCTAGGTGTTTCTGCGTGCTGCGCCGGCCCAAAGAGTGCCCGGCGGAAAACGACAACGCAGGCATGTCGGGTGCCACTGTCTGCACCTGCACAGTATGTTTTGAGCAGATATCTTCTTTCGTTCGGCCGGAATTGCAAGACGTTTGTGCATCTGCAATGTAGGTCGCGGTCAATGACAAAAAGGCGCTTATCTTCAATCTAGGTGTTTCTGCGTGCTGCTCCGGCCCAAAGAGTGCCCGGCGGAAAACGACAACGCAGGCATGTCGGGTGCCACTGTCTGCACCTGCACAGAAAGTTTTGAGCAGATATCTCCTTCCATTCGGCCGGAATTGCAAGACGTTTGTGCATCTTCTATTTTCGTCGCGGTCAATGGCAAAAGGCGCTTATCTTCAATCTAGGTGTTTCTGCGTGCTGCGCCGGCCCAAAGAGTGCCCGGCGGATAACGACAACGCAGGCATGTCGAGTGCCACTGTCTGCACCTGCACAGAAAGTTTTGAGCAGATATCTCCTTCTGTTCGGCCGGAATTGAAAGAAGATTGTGCATCTTCAATGTAGGTCGCGGTCAATGACAAAAAGGCGCTTATCTTCAATCTAGGTGTTTCTGCGTGCTGCGCCGGCCCAAAGAGTGCCCGGCGGAAAACGACAACGCAGGCATGTCGGGTGCCACTGTCTGCACCTGCACAGTATGTTTTGAGCAGATATCTTCTTTCGTTCGGCCGGAATTGCAAGACGTTTGTGCATCTGCAATGTAGGTCGCGGTCAATGACAAAAAGGCGCTTATCTTCAATCTAGGTGTTTCTGCGTGCTGCTCCGGCCCAAAGAGTGCCCGGCGGAAAACGACAACGCAGGCATGTCGGGTGCCACTGTCTGCACCTGCACAGAAAGTTTTGAGCAGATATCTCCTTCCATTCGGCCGGAATTGCAAGACGTTTGTGCATCTTCTATTTTCGTCGCGGTCAATGGCAAAAGGCGCTTATCTTCAATCTAGGTGTTTCTGCGTGCTGCGCCGGCCCAAAGAGTGCCCGGCGGAAAACGACAACGCAGGCATGTCGAGTGCCACTGTCTGCACCTGCACAGAATGTTTTGAGCTGATATCTCCTTCCATTCGGCCGGAATTGCAAGAAGTTTGTGCATCTTCTATGTTCGTCGCGGTCAATGACAAAAGGAGCTTATCTTCAATCTAGGTGTTTCTGCGTGCTGCTCCGGCCCAAAGAGTGCCCGGCGGAAAACGACAACGCAGGCATGTCGGGTGCCACTGTCTGCACCTGCACAGAAAGTTTTGAGCAGATATCTCCTTCCGTTCGGCCGGAATTGAAAGAAGATTGTGCATCTTCAATGTAGGTCGCGGTCAATGACAAAAAGGCGCTTATCTTCAATCTAGGTGTTTCTGCGTGCTGCGCCGGCCCAAAGAGTGCCCGGCGGAAAACGACAACGCAGGCATGTCGGGTGCCACTGTCTGCACCTGCACAGTATGTTTTGAGCAGATATCTTCTTTCGTTCGGCCGGAATTGCAAGACGTTTGTGCATCTGCAATGTAGGTCGCGGTCAATGACAAAAAGGCGCTTATCTTCAATCTAGGTGTTTCTGCGTACTGCTCCGGCCCAAAGAGTGCCCGGCGGAAAACGACAACGCAGGCATGTCGGGTGCCACTGTCTGCACCTGCACAGAAAGTTTTGAGCAGATATCTCCTTCCATTCGGCCGGAATTGCAAGACGTTTGTGCATCTTCTATTTTCGTCGCGGTCAATGGCAAAAGGCGCTTATCTTCAATCTAGGTGTTTCTGCGTGCTGCGCCGGCCCAAAGAGTGCCCGGCGGATAACGACAACGCAGGCATGTCGAGTGCCACTGTCTGCACCTGCACAGAAAGTTTTGAGCAGATATCTCCTTCTGTTCGGCCGGAATTGAAAGAAGATTGTGCATCTTCAATGTAGGTCGCGGTCAATGACAAAAAGGCGCTTATCTTCAATCTAGGTGTTTCTGCGTGCTGCGCCGGCCCAAAGAGTGCCCGGCGGAAAACGACAACGCAGGCATGTCGGGTGCCACTGTCTGCACCTGCACAGTATGTTTTGAGCAGATATCTTCTTTCGTTCGGCCGGAATTGCAAGACGTTTGTGCATCTGCAATGTAGGTCGCGGTCAATGACAAAAAGGCGCTTATCTTCAATCTAGGTGTTTCTGCGTGCTGCTCCGGCCCAAAGAGTGCCCGGCGGAAAACGACAACGCAGGCATGTCGGGTGCCACTGTCTGCACCTGCACAGAAAGTTTTGAGCAGATATCTCCTTCCATTCGGCCGGAATTGCAAGACGTTTGTGCATCTTCTATTTTCGTCGCGGTCAATGGCAAAAGGCGCTTATCTTCAATCTAGGTGTTTCTGCGTGTTGCGCCGGCCCAAAGAGTGCCCGGCGGAAAACGACAACGCAGGCATGTCGAGTGCCACTGTCTGCACCTGCACAGAAAGTTTTGAGCAGATATCTCCTTCCGTTCGGCCGGAATTGAAAGAAGATTGTGCATCTTCAATGTAGGTCGCGGTCAATGACAAAAAGGCGCTTATCTTCAATCTAGGTGTTTCTGCGTGCTGCGCCGGCCCAAAGAGTGCCCGGCGGAAAACGACAACGCAGGCATGTCGGGTGCCACTGTCTGCACCTGCACAGTATGTTTTGAGCAGATATCTTCTTTCGTTCGGCCGGAATTGCAAGACGTTTGTGCATCTGCAATGTAGGTCGCGGTCAATGACAAAAAGGCGCTTATCTTCAATCTAGGTGTTTCTGCGTGCTGCTCCGGCCCAAAGAGTGCCCGGCGGAAAACGACAACGCAGGCATGTCGGGTGCCACTGTCTGCACCTGCACAGAAAGTTTTGAGCAGATATCTCCTTCCATTCGGCCGGAATTGCAAGACGTTTGTGCATCTTCTATTTTCGTCGCGGTCAATGGCAAAAGGCGCTTATCTTCAATCTAGGTGTTTCTGCGTGCTGCGCCGGCCCAAAGAGTGCCCGGCGGAAAACGACAACGCAGGCATGTCGAGTGCCACTGTCTGCACCTGCACAGAAAGTTTTGAGCAGATATCTCCTTCCGTTCGGCCGGAATTGAAAGAAGATTGTGCATCTTCAATGTAGGTCGCGGTCAATGACATAAAGGCGCTTATCTTCAATCTAGGTGTTTCTGCGTGCTGCGCCGGCCCAAAGACTGCCCGGCGGAAAACGACAACGCAGGCATGTCGGGTGCCACTGTCTGCACCTGCACAGAATGTTTTGAGCAAATATCTCCTTCCGTTCGGCCGGAATTGAAAGAAGATTGTGCATCTTCAATGTAGGTCGCGGTCAATGACAAAAAGGCGCTTATCTTCAATCTAGGTGTTTCTGCGTGCTGCGCCGGCCCAAAGAGTGCCCGGCGGAAAACGACAACGCAGGCATGTCGGGTGCCACTGTCTACACCTGCACAGAAAGTTTTGAGCAGATATCTCCTTCCATTCGGCCGGAATTGCAAGAAGTTTGTGCATCTTCTATGTTCGTCGCGGTCAATGACAAAAGGAGCTTATCTTCAATCTAGGTGTTTCTGCGTGCTGCTCCGGCCCAAAGAGTGCCCGGCGGAAAACGACAACGCAGGCATGTCGGGTGCCACTGTCTGCACCTGCACAGAAAGTTTTAAGCAGATATCTTCTTTCGTTCGGCCGGAATTGCAAGACGTTCGTGCATCTTCAATATTGGTCGCGGTCAATGTCAAAAAGCCCTTATCTGCAATCTAGGTGTTTCTGCGTGCTGCGCCGGCCCAAAGAGTGCCCGGCTGAAAACGACAATGCAGGCATGTCGGGTGCCACTGTCTGCACCTGCACAGAAAGGTTTGAGCAGATATCTCCTTCCATTCGGCCGGAATTGCAAGACGTTTGTGCATCTTCTATGTTCGTCGCGGTCAATGGCAAAAGGCGCTTATCTTCAATCTAGGTGTTTCTGCGTGCTGCTCCGGCCCAAAGAGTGCCCGGCGGAAAACGACAACGCAGGCATGTCGGGTGCCACTGTCTGCACCTGCACAGAAAGTTTTGAGCAGATATCTCCTTCCATTCGGCCGGAATTGCAAGACGTTTGTGCATCTTCTATGTTCGTCGCGGTCAATGGCAAAAGGCGCTTATCTTCAATCTAGGTGTTTCTGCGTGCTGCGCCGGCCCAAAGAGTGCCCGGCGGAAAACGACAACGCAGGCATGTCGAGTGCCACTGTCTGCACCTGCACAGAAAGTTTTGAGCAGATATCTCCTTCCGTTCGGCCGGAATTGAAAGAAGATTGTGCATCTTCAATGTAGGTCGCGGTCAATGACAAAAAGGCGCTTATCTTCAATCTAGGTGTTTCTGCGTGCTGCGCCGGCCCAAAGAGTGCCCGGCGGAAAACGACAACGCAGGCATGTCGGGTGCCACTGTCTGCACCTGCACAGAAAGTTTTGAGCAGATATCTCCTTCCGTTCGGCCGTAATTGAAAGAAGATTGTGCATCTTCTATGTTTGTCGCGGTCAATGGCAAAAGGCGCTTATCTTCAATGTAGGTGTTTCTGCGTGCTGCTCCGGCTCAAAGAGTGCCCGGCGGAAAACGACAACGCAGGCATGTCGGGTGCCACTGTCTGCACCTGCACAGAATGTTTTGAGCAGATATCTCCTTCCGTTCGGCCGGAATTGAAAGAAGATTGTGCATCTTCAATGTAGGTCGCGGTCAATGACAAAAAGGCGCTTATCTTCAATCTAGGTGTTTCTGCGTGCTGCGCCGGCCCAAAGAGTGCCCGGCGGAAAACGACAACGCAGGCATGTCGGGTGCCACTGTCTACACCTGCACAGAAAGTTTTGAGCAGATATCTCCTTCCATTCGGCCGGAATTGCAAGACGTTTGTGCATCTTCTATGTTCGTCGCGGTCAATGGCAAAAGGCGCTTATCTTCAATCTAGGTGTTTCTGCGTGCTGCGCCGGCCCAAAGAGTGCCCGGCGGAAAACGACAACGCAGGCATGTCGAGTGCCACTGTCTGCACCTGCACAGAATGTTTTGAGCAGATATCTCCTTCCATTCGGCCGGAATTGCAAGAAGTTTGTGCATCTTCTATGTTCGTCGCGGTCAATGACAAAAGGAGCTTATCTTCAATCTAGGTGTTTCTGCGTGCTGCTCCGGCCCAAAGAGTGCCCGGCGGAAAACGACAACGCAGGCATGTCGGGTGCCACTGTCTGCACCTGCACAGAAAGGTTTGAGCAGATATCTCCTTCCGTTCGGCCGGAATTGAAAGAAGATTGTGCATCTTCAATGTAGGTCGCGGTCAATGACAAAAAGGCGCTTATCTTCAATCTAGGTGTTTCTGCGTGCTGCGCCGGCCCAAAGAGTGCCCGGCGGAAAACGACAACGCAGGCATGTCGGGTGCCACTGTCTGCACCTGCACAGTATGTTTTGAGCAGATATCTTCTTTCGTTCGGCCGGAATTGCAAGACGTTTGTGCATCTGCAATGTAGGTCGCGGTCAATGACAAAAAGGCGCTTATCTTCAATCTAGGTGTTTCTGCGTGCTGCTCCGGCCCAAAGAGTGCCCGGCGGAAAACGACAACGCAGGCATGTCGGGTGCCACTGTCTGCACCTGCACAGAAAGTTTTGAGCAGATATCTCCTTCCATTCGGCCGGAATTGCAAGACGTTTGTGCATCTTCTATTTTCGTCGCGGTCAATGGCAAAAGGCGCTTATCTTCAATCTAGGTGTTTCTGCGTGCTGCGCCGGCCCAAAGAGTGCCCGGCGGAAAACGACAACGCAGGCATGTCGAGTGCCACTGTCTGCACCTGCACAGAAAGTTTTGAGCAGATATCTCCTTCCGTTCAGCCGGAATTGAAAGAAGATTGTGCATCTTCAATGTAGGTCGCGGTCAATGACAAAAAGGCGCTTATCTTCAATCTAGGTGTTTCTGCGTGCTGCGCCGGCCCAAAGACTGCCCGGCGGAAAACGACAACGCAGGCATGTCGGGTGCCACTGTCTGCACCTGCACAGAATGTTTTGAGCAAATATCTCCTTCCGTTCGGCCGGAATTGAAAGAAGATTGTGCATCTTCAATGTAGGTCGCGGTCAATGACAAAAAGGCGCTTATCTTCAATCTAGGTGTTTCTGCGTGCTGCGCCGGCCCAAAGAGTGCCCGGCGGAAAACGACAACGCCGGCATGTCGGGTGCCACTGTCTACACCTGCACAGAAAGTTTTGAGCAGATATCTCCTTCCATTCGGCCGGAATTGCAAGAAGTTTGTGCATCTTCTATGTTCGTCGCGGTCAATGACAAAAGGAGCTTATCTTCAATCTAGGTGTTTCTGCGTGCTGCTCCGGCCCAAAGAGTGCCCGGCGGAAAACGACAACGCAGGCATGTCGGGTGCCACTGTCTGCACCTGCACAGAAAGTTTTAAGCAGATATCTTCTTTCGTTCGGCCGGAATTGCAAGACGTTCGTGCATCTTCAATATTGGTCGTGGTCAATGTCAAAAAGCCCTTATCTGCAATCTAGGTGTTTCTGCGTGCTGCGCCGGCCCAAAGAGTGCCCGGCTGAAAACGACAATGCAGGCATGTCGGGTGCCACTGTCTGCACCTGCACAGAAAGGTTTGAGCAGATATCTCCTTCCATTCGGCCGGAATTGCAAGACGTTTGTGCATCTTCTATGTTCGTCGCGGTCAATGGCAAAAGGCGCTTATCTTCAATCTAGGTGTTTCTGCGTGCTGCTCCGGCCCAAAGAGTGCCCGGCGGAAAACGACAACGCAGGCATGTCGGGTGCCACTGTCTACACCTGCACAGAAAGTTTTGAGCAGATATCTCCTTCCATTCGGCCGGAATTGCAAGACGTTTGTGCATCTTCTATGTTCGTCGCGGTCAATGGCAAAAGGCGCTTATCTTCAATCTAGGTGTTTCTGCGTGCTGCGCCGGCCCAAAGAGTGCCCGGCGGAAAACGACAACGCAGGCATGTCGGGTGCCACTGTCTGCACCTGCACAGAAAGTTTTGAGCAGATATCTCCTTCCGTTCGGCCGGAATTGAAAGAAGATTGTGCATCTTCAATGTAGGTCGCGGTCAATGACAAAAAGGCGCTTATCTTCAATCTAGGTGTTTCTGCGTGCTGCGCCGGCCCAAAGAGTGCCCGGCGGAAAACGACAACGCAGGCATGTCGGGTGCCACTGTCTGCACCTGCACAGTATGTTTTGAGCAGATATCTTCTTTCGTTCGGCCGGAATTGCAAGACGTTTGTGCATCTGCAATGTAGGTCGCGGTCAATGACAAAAAGGCGCTTATCTTCAATCTAGGTGTTTCTGCATGCTGCTCCGGCCCAAAGAGTGCCCGGCGGAAAACGACAACGCAGGCATGTCGGGTGCCACTGTCTGCACCTGCACAGAAAGTTTTGAGCAGATATCTCCTTCCATTCGGCCGGAATTGCAAGACGTTTGTGCATCTTCTATTTTCGTCGCGGTCAATGGCAAAAGGCGCTTATCTTCAATCTAGGTGTTTCTGCGTGCTGCGCCGGCCCAAAGAGTGCCCGGCGGAAAACGACAACGCAGGCATGTCGAGTGCCACTGTCTGCACCTGCACAGAAAGTTTTGAGCAGATATCTCCTTCCGTTCGGAGGGAATTGAAAGAAGATTGTGCATCTTCAATGTAGGTCGCGGTAAATGACAAAAAGGCGCTTATCTTCAATCTAGGTGTTTCTGCGTTCTGCGCCGGCCCAAAGACTGCCCGGCGGAAAACGACAACGCAGGCATGTCGGGTGCCACTGTCTGCACCTGCACAGAATGTTTTGAGCAGATATCTCCTTCCGTTCGGCCGGAATTGAAAGAAGATTGTGCATCTTCAATGTAGGTCGCGGTCAATGACAAAAAGGCGCTTATCTTCAATCTAGGTGTTTCTGCGTGCTGCGCCGGCCCAAAGAGTGCCCGGCGGAAAACGACAACGCAGGCATGTCGGGTGCCACTGTCTACACCTGCACAGAAAGTTTTGAGCAGATATCTCCTTCCATTCGGCCGGAATTGCAAGAAGTTTGTGCATCTTCTATGTTCGTCGCGGTCAATGACAAAAGGAGCTTATCTTCAATCTAGGTGTTTCTGCGTGCTGCTCCGGCCCAAAGAGTGCCCGGCGGAAAACGACAACGCAGGCATGTCGGGTGCCACTGTCTGCACCTGCACAGAAAGTTTTGAGCAGATATCTCCTTCCATTCGGCCGGAATTGCAAGACGTTTGTGCATCTTCTATGTTCGTCGCGATCAATGGCAAAAGGCGCTTATCTTCAATCTAGGTGTTTCTGCGTGCTGCGCCGGCCCAAAGAGTGCCCGGCGGAAAACGACAACGCATGCATGTCGAGTGCCACTGTCTGCACCTGCACAGAAAGTTTTGAGCAGATATCTCCTTCCATTCGGCCGGAATTGCAAGACGTTTGTGCATCTTCTATGTTCGTCGCGGTCAATGGCAAAAGGCGCTTATCTTCAATCTAGGTGTTTCTGCGTGCTGCGCCGGCCCAAAGAGTGCCCGGCGGAAAACGACAACGCAGGCATGTCGGGTGCCACTGTCTGCACCTGCACAGAAAGTTTTGAGCAGATATCTCCTTCCGTTCGGCCGGAATTGAAAGAAGATTGTGCATCTTCAATGTAGGTCGCGGACAATGACAAAAAGGCGCTTATCTTCAATCTAGGTGTTTCTGCGTGCTGCGCCGGCCCAAAGAGTGCCCGGCGGAAAACGACAACGCAGGCATGTCGGGTGCCACTGTCTGCACCTGCACAGTATGTTTTGAGCAGATATCTTCTTTCGTTCGGCCGGAATTGCAAGACGTTTGTGCATCTGCAATGTTCGTCGCGGTCAATGACAAAAAGGCGCTTATCTTCAATCTAGGTGTTTCTGCGTGCTGCTCCGGCCCAAAGAGTGCCCGGCGGAAAACGACAACGCAGGCATGTCGGGTGCCACTGTCTGCACCTGCACAGAAAGTTTTGAGCAGATATCTCCTTCCATTCGGCCGGAATTGCAAGACGTTTGTGCATCTTCTATTTTCGTTGCGGTCAATGGCAAAAGGCGCTTATCTTCAATCTAGGTGTTTCTGCGTGCTGCGCCGGCCCAAAGAGTGCCCGGCGGAAAACGACAACGCAGGCATGTCGAGTGCCACTGTCTGCACCTGCACAGAAAGTTTTGAGCAGATATCTCCTTCCGTTCGGCCGGAATTGAAAGAAGTTTGTGCATCTTCAATGTAGGTCGCGGTCAATGACAAAAAGGCGCTTATCTTCAATCTAGGTGTTTCTGCATTCTGCGCCGGCCCAAAGACTGCCCGGCCGAAAACGACAACGCAGGCATGTCGGGTGCCACTGTCTGAAAATGCACAGAATGTTTTGAGCAGATATCTCCTTCCGTTCGGCCGTAATTGAAAGAAGATTGTGCATCTTCTATGTTTGTCGCGGTCAATGGCAAAAGGCGCTTATCTTCAATGTAGGTGTTTCTGCGTGCTGCTCCGGCTCAAAGAGTGCCCGGCGGAAAACGACAACGCAGGCATGTCGGGTGCCACTGTCTGCACCTGCACAGAATGTTTTGAGCAGATATCTCCTTCCGTTCGGCCGGAATTGAAAGAAGATTGTGCATCTTCAATGTAGGTCGCGGTCAATGACAAAAAGGCGCTTATCTTCAATCTAGGTGTTTCTGCGTGCTGCTCCGGCCCAAAGAGTGCCCGGCGGAAAACGACAACGCAGGCATGTCGGGTGCCACTGTCTACACCTGCACAGAAAGTTTTGAGCAGATATCTCCTTCCATTCGGCCGGAATTGCAAGACGTTTGTGCATCTTCTATTTTCGTCGCGGTCAATGGCAAAAGGCGCTTATCTTCAATCTAGGTGTTTCTGCGTGCTGCGCCGGCCCAAAGAGTGCCCGGCGGATAACGACAACGCAGGCATGTCGAGTGCCACTGTCTGCACCTGCACAGAAAGTTTTGAGCAGATATCTCCTTCTGTTCGGCCGGAATTGAAAGAAGATTGTGCATCTTCAATGTAGGTCGCGGTCAATGACAAAAAGGCGCTTATCTTCAATCTAGGTGTTTCTGCGTGCTGCGCCGGCCCAAAGAGTGCCCGGCGGAAAACGACAACGCAGGCATGTCGGGTGCCACTGTCTGCACCTGCACAGTATGTTTTGAGCAGATATCTTCTTTCGTTCGGCCGGAATTGCAAGACGTTTGTGCATCTGCAATGTAGGTCGCGGTCAATGACAAAAAGGCGCTTATCTTCAATCTAGGTGTTTCTGCGTGCTGCTCCGGCCCAAAGAGTGCCCGGCGGAAAACGACAACGCAGGCATGTCGGGTGCCACTGTCTGCACCTGCACAGAAAGTTTTGAGCAGATATCTCCTTCCATTCGGCCGGAATTGCAAGACGTTTGTGCATCTTCTATTTTCGTCGCGGTCAATGGCAAAAGGCGCTTATCTTCAATCTAGGTGTTTCTGCGTGCTGCGCCGGCCCAAAGAGTGCCCGGCGGAAAATGACAACGCAGGCATGTCGAGTGCCACTGTCTGCACCTGCACAGAATGTTTTGAGCAGATATCTCCTTCCATTCGGCCGGAATTGCAAGAAGTTTGTGCATCTTCTATGTTCGTCGCGGTCAATGACAAAAGGAGCTTATCTTCAATCTAGGTGTTTCTGCGTGCTGCTCCGGCCCAAAGAGTGCCCGGCGGAAAACGACAACGCAGGCATGTCGGGTGCCACTGTCTGCACCTGCACAGAAAGTTTTGAGCAGATATCTCCTTCCGTTCGGCCGGAATTGAAAGAAGATTGTGCATCTTCAATGTAGGTCGCGGTCAATGACAAAAAGGCGCTTATCTTCAATCTAGGTGTTTCTGCGTGCTGCGCCGGCCCAAAGAGTGCCCGGCGGAAAACGACAACGCAGGCATGTCGGGTGCCACTGTCTGCACCTGCACAGTATGTTTTGAGCAGATATCTTCTTTCGTTCGGCCGGAATTGCAAGACGTTTGTGCATCTGCAATGTAGGTCGCGGTCAATGACAAAAAGGCGCTTATCTTCAATCTAGGTGTTTCTGCGTGCTGCTCCGGCCCAAAGAGTGCCCGGCGGAAAACGACAACGCAGGCATGTCGGGTGCCACTGTCTGCACCTGCACAGAAAGTTTTGAGCAGATATCTCCTTCCATTCGGCCGGAATTGCAAGACGTTTGTGCATCTTCTATTTTCGTCGCGGTCAATGGCAAAAGGCGCTTATCTTCAATCTAGGTGTTTCTGCGTGCTGCGCCGGCCCAAAGAGTGCCCGGCGGATAACGACAACGCAGGCATGTCGAGTGCCACTGTCTGCACCTGCACAGAAAGTTTTGAGCAGATATCTCCTTCTGTTCGGCCGGAATTGAAAGAAGATTGTGCATCTTCAATGTAGGTCGCGGTCAATGACAAAAAGGCGCTTATCTTCAATATAGGTGTTTCTGCGTGCTGCGCCGGCCCAAAGAGTGCCCGGCGGAAAACGACAACGCAGGCATGTCGGGTGCCACTGTCTGCACCTGCACAGTATGTTTTGAGCAGATATCTTCTTTCGTTCGGCCGGAATTGCAAGACGTTTGTGCATCTGCAATGTAGGTCGCGGTCAATGACAAAAAGGCGCTTATCTTCAATCTAGGTGTTTCTGCGTGCTGCTCCGGCCCAAAGAGTGCCCGGCGGAAAACGACAACGCAGGCATGTCGGGTGCCACTGTCTGCACCTGCACAGAAAGTTTTGAGCAGATATCTCCTTCCATTCGGCCGGAATTGCAAGACGTTTGTGCATCTTCTATTTTCGTCGCGGTCAATGGCAAAAGGCGCTTATCTTCAATCTAGGTGTTTCTGCGTGCTGCGCCGGCCCAAAGAGTGCCCGGCGGAAAATGACAACGCAGGCATGTCGAGTGCCACTGTCTGCACCTGCACAGAATGTTTTGAGCAGATATCTCCTTCCGTTCGGCCGGAATTGAAAGAAGATTGTGCATCTTCAATGTAGGTCGCGGTCAATGACAAAAAGGCGCTTATCTTCAATCTAGGTGTTTCTGCGTGCTGCGCCGGCCCAAAGAGTGCCCGGCGGAAAACGACAACGCAGGCATGTCGGGTGCCACTGTCTGCACCTGCACAGAATGTTTTGAGCAAATATCTCCTTCCGTTCGGCCGGAATTGAAAGAAGATTGTGCATCTTCAATGTAGGTCGCGGTCAATGACAAAAAGGCGCTTATCTTCAATCTAGGTGTTTCTGCGTGCTGCGCCGGCCCAAAGAGTGCCCGGCGGAAAACGACAACGCAGGCATGTCGGGTGCCACTGTCTACACCTGCACAGAAAGTTTTGAGCAGATATCTCCTTCCATTCGGCCGGAATTGCAAGAAGTTTGTGCATCTTCTATGTTCGTCGCGGTCAATGACAAAAGGAGCTTATCTTCAATCTAGGTGTTTCTGCGTGCTGCTCCGGCCCAAAGAGTGCCCGGCGGAAAACGACAACGCAGGCATGTCGGGTGCCACTGTCTGCACCTGCACAGAAAGTTTTAAGCAGATATCTTCCTTCGTTCGGCCGGAATTGCAAGACGTTCGTGCATCTTCAATATTGGTCGCGGTCAATGTCAAAAAGCCCTTATCTGCAATCTAGGTGTTTCTGCGTGCTGCGCCGGCCCAAAGAGTGCCCGGCTGAAAACGACAATGCAGGCATGTCGGGTGCCACTGTCTGCACCTGCACAGAAAGGTTTGAGCAGATATCTCCTTCCATTCGGCCGGAATTGCAAGACGTTTGTGCATCTTCTATGTTCGTCGCGGTCAATGGCAAAAGGCGCTTATCTTCAATCTAGGTGTTTCTGCGTGCTGCTCCGGCCCAAAGAGTGCCCGGCGGAAAACGACAACGCAGGCATGTCGGGTGCCACTGTCTGCACCTGCACAGAAAGTTTTGAGCAGATATCTCCTTCCATTCGGCCGGAATTGCAAGACGTTTGTGCATCTTCTATGTTCGTCGCGGTCAATGGCAAAAGGCGCTTATCTTCAATCTAGGTGTTTCTGCGTGCTGCGCCGGCCCAAAGAGTGCCCGGCGGAAAACGACAACGCAGGCATGTCGAGTGCCACTGTCTGCACCTGCACAGAAAGTTTTGAGCAGATATCTCCTTCCGTTCGGCCGGAATTGAAAGAAGATTGTGCATCTTCAATGTAGGTCGCGGTCAATGACAAAAAGGCGCTTATCTTCAATCTAGGTGTTTCTGCGTGCTGCGCCGGCCCAAAGAGTGCCCGGCGGAAAACGACAACGCAGGCATGTCGGGTGCCACTGTCTGCACCTGCACAGTATGTTTTGAGCAGATATCTTCTTTCGTTCGGCCGGAATTGCAAGACGTTTGTGCATCTGCAATGTAGGTCGCGGTCAATGACAAAAAGGCGCTTATCTTCAATCTAGGTGTTTCTGCGTGCTGCGCCGGCCCAAAGAGTGCCCGGCGGAAAACGACAACGCAGGCATGTCGGGTGCCACTGTCTACACCTGCACAGAAAGTTTTGAGCAGATATCTCCTTCCATTCGGCCGGAATTGCAAGAAGTTTGTGCATCTTCTATGTTCGTCGCGGTCAATGACAAAAGGAGCTTATCTTCAATCTAGGTGTTTCTGCGTGCTGCTCCGGCCCAAAGAGTGCCCGGCGGAAAACGACAACGCAGGCATGTCGGGTGCCACTGTCTGCACCTGCACAGAAAGTTTTGAGCAGATATCTCCTTCCATTCGGCCGGAATTGCAAGACGTTTGTGCATCTTCTATGTTCGTCGCGGTCAATGGCAAAAGGCGCTTATCTTCAATCTAGGTGTTTCTGCGTGCTGCGCCGGCCCAAAGAGTGCCCGGCGGAAAACGACAACGCAGGCATGTCGAGTGCCACTGTCTGCACCTGCACAGAAAGTTTTGAGCAGATATCTCCTTCCATTCGGCCGGAATTGCAAGACGTTTGTGCATCTTCTATGTTCGTCGCGGTCAATGGCAAAAGGCGCTTATCTTCAATCTAGGTGTTTCTGCGTGCTGCGCCGGCCCAAAGAGTGCCCGGCGGAAAACGACAACGCAGGCATGTCGAGTGCCACTGTCTGCACCTGCACAGAAAGTTTTGAGCAGATATCTCCTTCCGTTCGGAGGGAATTGAAAGAAGATTGTGCATCTTCAATGTAGGTCGCGGTAAATGACAAAAAGGCGCTTATCTTCAATCTAGGTGTTTCTGCGTTCTGCGCCGGCCCAAAGACTGCCCGGCGGAAAACGACAACG